>NC_043969.1:44375777-44540777 GCF_902148855.1 Sphaeramia orbicularis | reverse complement strand
ATGGATGTTTTTTTTTTGTTTTGTTTTGTTTTTTTTTACAGCCTTGAAGGTTCTACAGTTCTGAATCTTGACATTTGTATCTGAACAGTTGTCAGTATTAAAGGCAGTGGGCAGTGATATATTTGTGTTTCGTCATACTTGGTGCATTCTGATGAGGAAGCAGTCGATGTAGTCTCGGGGGGAGCTCATATCCAGCGTATCTTCATGCTCCTGGATCTTCTGCCTTGTAAAACTTTTCACCTCTTCAACTCTGGTAAACATTTTGTGGTGATGACCAGGCAGGTACTCCATCAGCCGAGGGAAGATGTTATATAACTGAACAGAGAGGTGGGAGTCACGTGGATAAATGAATGTAAGATGTAGGATGAATGTAGGGAAATGGTTGTAATGATTATATAAATGAATGTATAAATATACCTATGTATTGGTATATCCTCCTGAGACCCAGGAAAGTACACGTTTTGGCTTTTTTTTTTTTTTTTTTTTACATTAAATAAATGCCTTTATTGGAAAAAGCACGATGCAACAGTTTTTTCAGATGCATTTTTAAAATTTTTATGGAACGTCCTTTGTAGTGGACAATATTTTGATTCTTGGTTTGTTTTTTGTTTTTTTCAGATTTTTATTTAGAAATTTTGAGAAGATTTCAGCATACGTTGAAATTACATTGTGGTCACGTAACAAGTATGTGACCAATGACCAATCTTTCCATTCTCAACATTTCAGTTTTTCTTTTTTTTGTTGTTGTTAATAATAAACAAAACAATTGAACAGTGAACAATGGATGCATTGTTACATAAAGAAAACACATGAAAGACCAAGAGACTTTGACCTCCTCTCTCGAAATAAATAAATGAATAAAGTAGAATTAATTAACCCTTTCATGCATGAGTTATGAGAACCTTAGTTGAGGTGTTTTGTTTTTTGTTTGTTTGTTTGTTTTTTGAGTGTTTTTATTACTCCATAGACATGAAAAAAAACAATGAGATTGAGGGTTTTTTTTCATAGATTTACAAAAATGTCCACTCAGCTACACCATGAATTTTATTCTTGAAGCAAAGAAACATGTATTTAAAACCCAATATCATAAAGCAATATGAAAACAATGAAATGAAACCATGTTTAATGCACCTAATCTGATGTTTTCTCACATTTTAACATATTCTAATACTAGTTATTACTCACTTCATGGAGATAATATGCAAAAAATAACAATTAACAATTGATTTCCACTCAAGAACCAATCAAGAACAACAAAGTTACAGTAATGGTATGAATTGCAGTTTATAAAATGATGCATAAGCATCCACTGTGTTGGTTGATATGGAACTAAAACAACTAAACCCATGAATATACAAGAGAACAGCTGTAGAATAACTGTCCACTGTAGTGACCACTATGCATGAAAGGGTTAAATAAACAAAAAACAAGACAATTCCAGATACATTGTCGTTGTCATTTCTTGTACATTTAGGGTTTTTGGTAAGTGTAAACAAAACATATCCACTTTGATCATAGATTTGAAAATTTGTTCATTTGTAACCGAAGGGAGAAGGTTAGTCTTTCCATCTGGTAAATTTCATTCACAATATCTACCCATTTTTCCAGATTAGGTGGTTCAGGTTGGAGCCAGTGCCTGGTCACAGCCGTTTTGCCAGCAGTGATTAAAATTCTATTCAAGTAGGCATTGTTCACCAAAATTTCAGTTTTTCCCATAATTAAGGTGGCAAATTCAAAAGGTAAAGTGACATTAAGTATATATTCTAGATTTTTGTGTATATCCTTCCAAAATTGTTTTATTTTTGGGCAGTCCCAGAATATGTGCCAGTGATTGGCATCTTGGCTTCCACACTGTCTCCAGCACTTAAGCTCCTCCCCACTACAGTGGCCTTTTTGTTCAGGAGTAATGAAAAACCTAATCAAGCTGATTCTTGTTTTGTTTTTGTTTTTTCCAATAAAGCTAAGAAACCCCTGTCCCCTACAGAGGACAAAAATGCATTGCTGGGTCTCAGGAGGATATCAATTAGTTTGGATTTAATATAACTTTTCTTAATTTCTTCCAAGAAAAAGCACAGATTTGGTATTCATTAGACATATTTTAAGTCATTAGTTTTTCTGCTGTTGACATACATGTTACTTCCTGTCGGCTGGTTCTGGTGTTTTGTTCGTCTACAACAGGGATGCCAAACATATGATCCATGGGCCACAAAAGGCCTGCCAAAGTTACCAATCAGGCCCGTTGGATGAATTTCCAAAGTGTAAAAATGACACTGACGATATTAACAGTCAAGGAAGCCAAAGTCATTATACTTCCAAATTCCAAACTCCAAAATTTTAACAGTATTATGTCTGTTACGAAATGTCTTGTGCCTTTGTAGATCAAGTATAATCTGTAATGCAGATGTATAAATGATAAATTGAGGCATAGTATTGTCAAAATTCCACTTATTTTTCTTTGGAAATTTCAGGTTTTTCAGGTTACTCATTTTTTTTGTGATAGGACAGTTTATAAATGTAAGCATTTTCATAACTTATATTACGTTTTTGCACGTAAACAAATAGAACTAGAAAAGCACTCGGAGAGCTCAGACCTCCACCAAGGCATTTCATCAAAATCCGTCCATAACTTTTTGAGTTATCTTGCTAACAGACAAACAGACAAACAAACCCCTATGAAAACATAACCTTCTTGGTGGAGATAAAAATTTCTAGTGGCCTCATGAGATCAAATTGGGCTGTATGTAGACCCTGAACTAAAATGAGTTGGACACCTCTGCTCCACTCCCACAGTCTCATCCAACCAAAAGCCAAACTTCAAACACCAGTCCACAAACCACTGCTAAACATCACAGACGCATCATGCACTTCTTCATGTGCTCTGGTCTCTACATAGAAGACCAGTGAAGGGTCTGTCATGGTTTAAAGCATCAACTTGAACTTCTATCTTTTCTTCTTACCTGACCCGAAGGACTGCTTCCGAATCTCAGTGCTTCTGAGATGATCTGCAATAGGCGGAGGAAGTGCTCGTCATCGTAACTGAAGCGTTGACCGAACACTAAGCAGCAGATGACATTGGACACGGTGCAGCTCATGAAGTAGGTGGGATCAAAAGGTGAAGCTGGAAAAAGGAGGCAGGGATCACAAATTTACAAATACAACTCATGTTCGTACAATTAGTTCTTATTTATGGCCCTGTTTAAACTTTAACTTTTCTTTTGTCTAAATTTTCTCAAAGGAACCTAAATTCTGTCGATGTGGATGTTTTTTGGTGAACGTTCTTTACCTTGACGTTGTTAAAACTGGGAAAACCCATCAAGGGACAGTGGCATGTATTCAATAAGTGGGTGTTTTTATCATCTTGCAGGGGCTGAAGTAAAAACTTTTTATGCTCAGGCAAAAAAGTCTGAACAACAATGAGCTATCCCTCCATTTCTTCATATTTCACCATTACCCACAGCTCATGGCCATGGATGAGGGTGAAGAACATTCGTCGACCGGTAAAACCCTCTTCACTGTAGATCAGTGCCGACGCTGCCCCAATTCATGTGTCAACTTCCTGCTCCATTATTCCTTCACTACCCAGAGATTCCATACCACAGCTGAGAACCATGACTTCAGACTTGGAGGTACTAATTCTCATTCCACCACTTCACATTCAGCTGCAAAGGTGAGCTGGATGTCACGGTTCAATGAGGCGAACAGGACCATGTCATCCACAAAAAACAATTAGACTTGAATTCACCCTACAACCAAAACTGGACTTAAACATACCAACCTGTGCAGCCCAACCTCTTAAAATACCTCAAATATGTGATTAGATTCCCCATAAGTCCTACTGGCTAAACCCTTCAGGACCTCTCTTAAGGTTAATGCAAAGTAAGGTTCTGGTTTTCAGTCATACACACCTTTTGTACCATCAATGCGAGCCACCAGGTGTTTACTCTCCTCTTGGATCCACTGTTCCATCCTTTTGCGTCCCATCCCAAAGTCTTTCAGTGTTGTCAACGTAAAATGTCGCAACTGCCTCCATCGCTCTCCGTTACTGATCACCAACCCTGCATACGTGAAGTTAAAAGCTCTGTCAGTTAACCCTTTCATGCATAGTGGTCACTACAGTGGACAGCTATTCTTCAGCTGTTCTCTTGTATATTCATGAATTTTGTTGTTTTGTTTTTTTGCACATATCTTTATTAAAGTTTTAACACATTACATATCTTTTCTGACATGAATGAATGAATGAATGAATGTTTATTTCAGTTAAATACAAAATACAAAACACATACATATTAAAAAAAAACAACAAAACAAAACACCTACATATTAAAAAAACAAACAAACATAAAATTAACACATTTTGTAACTGAAAAAAGGAAGAAGCTGAAGCCGGAGGCTTATTTCTGCTTCTCCTATTTACATCCTTAGTCCATGTCCACACCTTAAGTTGCAGAAGATAAATACTTAAGCTTAAATTATACTACATTCAGTGTAATAAGTTATTTTGTAATCATATTACTTTCATAGCCCTTCATAATTTGACAAATTAAATTCTTTTTGAAACTCAACAGTGAGCTACACAATTTCACTTCATCCTTCAATTTGTTCCATAGCTTGACACCAATAACTGAAACACTGTGATATTTAACGTTTGTTCTTACTTTACATTTTTCAAACACAAACATCCCTCTTAAATTATAATGTCCTTCTCTTAACTTAAAAATTTTCTGAATACAAAAAGGAAGGTGTTTACTTTTAATGCGAAACATAAATTCCATTGTTTTTAAATATGCAATGTCAAGAAATTTTAGTAAACCAGATTCTACAAAAAGTGGATTACTTGATTGGAGATAACCAGCTTTGTTTATGACTCTAATAGCTTTTTTTTGGAGTTTAATTATTGGGTCTAAATTAGTCTTATACACGTTGCCCCATATTTCCACACAGTATGACATATATGGCATTACAAGTGAACAATACAACATATGCAAACATTTTTTGCTTAACAAGTCTCGAGTTTTATAAAGAATCGCAACAGCTTTGGACGTTTTGTGTTTGATATATTCTATCATGACATGAATTGGTAACATTGTGTAGATCTCCCCTGAGCGTAATAGTTACAGTTTTCAGTAAATACATGTTTCTTCACTTCAAAAATTAAACGCATAGTGTCCAGTTGAGTGGACATTTTTGCAACTCCATGAAAAATAGGTTCATGAGAATTTTTATTATTATTATAATTACTTTTTTGTATTCAAATGTATTTTTTAACTTTTTTTTTTCATAAGAAATTTTTCAATCATATTGTTTTTTTCATGATTAAGGAGAAATGAAAACACTCAGGGAAAAAATCTTGATTAAGGTTCTCATAATTTGTGTGTGAATGGGTTAAAGGAGACAAATTACAGGGTTCCCGCGGGGTCTTGAAAAGTCTTAAAAGTCTTGAATTTGCAAATTTGTATTTAATACCTTAAAAATGCCTTTCAAAGTTATTCAGTTTGATATGGTAGGACTTATGTTGCCACAAACCTGTTCGCTGGATTCAGATTCAGATTCAGAAAACTTTATTTATCCCACACGGACAATTCATTTGCAGCTTAACACAGACATCAGCCCACATCCAAAGTGCAATGTGACAAACATAAATAAATAAATCGGTGCACAAGTGCAAGATCATTGAAAGCAACTACGAATAATGCATTTAAATAATCAGCAATAAATAATCAATAAATACCAATGCAGACTAAAAGACCCTATTGGTTCTGCTAACATAAAAAACAAACAAAAAAACCCCAATTGTGTTTAAATATGTCTGTTAAATATCCAAACTGCAAAGAAAGTAACGTTAGTCAGCTCAGTTCCACCCTTTCCAACCCGACAGTTTATATTGAAATTAGGAACCACCCCGATAGCAAATATTTTGGCAGTATTATGGCATACATTTGGCATTTTTGGCTTTCTTTTGGCATTATGAAAACCTTTAGGCTTAACTGTGGTATGATTCAGGTTATCCATAATAGATATGGAGGCACTAGCAATATATGGCTGAGTTCTGGCATATGTGTGGTTAACCAAAAGACTGGGCAAACAGCGGGATCAAGTATAGGGATGGTATGGCATGTTTATGGCAAGACAGAAGATTGACTAAAGAGCGGCAACATCTTATTCCATGTATGGATGTGTTTTGGTTGTGTTTTGGCATATTTCTGTAAAGCCAAAACCCTGCACAAAGAGCAGGAATTTCTACCCAGAAGAAAACTCCACTTCATTTTAAAAGCATGATCAACACAAATTTGGGGTGAATTCTGGCCTCCTTTTGGCCTCTTTTTGGGTCTGTTTTGGCTACTTTTTGGCTGGATTATGGGGATTTGGGGCTTTTCTGGGACAATTATGGCTATATTTTGGAAGTCCGCAATTAGTTTTGGGTGAATTTTGGCTTCCTTCTGGTTTGATTTTGACTTGCCTACTTTGGGCCATTTAGGGCCCATACATCCACCCAGAACTTTGCCAAAACGGCATGCCAGTTTTGGGCCAGATTTAAGCCATAATGATTTTGCCAACTGGGCAATCATTGCTATCTTTGCAGAACATTCAGCACACACGAACACATGTGTAGCCGTTAGTCACGTGCACAGAGCTAACTTTGGGAACTTTAAGGGATGGCTAGCAAGCAAAAAGTTAGTATGAGTGAGTGTACATTTAATAACGCCTGGTTAGAGAAAAGATCATTCTCCACCTGGTTGACACAAGTGGAGGGAACAGGTTTGAAGTTGGCTGCACCTTATGCAAGAAATCAACGATGGGAATCAAGGCATTGGAGTGAATAAACACATTTTCCTAAATTCTAGGAGTCATGAATTTTTGGCAGTATGGCCGTGAAATAGGCTGTGAAATGGGTATTAAATTCTAAGTGTTTTAAAAAGGTCATAAAAAGTGTTAAGTTTAACTTGTAGAAACCTGTAGGAACCCTGCCATTAGCTGTGGCCAGGTGTTCAGTGTGTTCTATGTAGTACTGATATTTCACTCTCACCAGCACGGGAAAGTCTGGTACCAGAACATACTTAGTCCGACCAAAACCACCAACACTATGTAACTACAGGCTGAATAAAGTTTAAAGCTCATTGTTTTCACACATCTGTATTATGGTATCATCAAGTTTTCTTCTTCAAACTAAAACTCAGATATTTGTTTCAACAGTTGCTCAAAATAACACTGTCTTATAATCTTGATGTGCTACATCAGCTGATAGTTAGCATTATAGCTCTGTTATCTTAGCTCTGTTAGCTTAGCTCTGTTTTAGACTGAAAACCCAGGTAGCAAAATCATTGTGGCTTAAATCTGGCCCAAAACTGGCATGCCATTTGGCAAAGTTCGGGGCGGATGTATGGCCCAAAATAGGCAAGCCAAAATCAAACCAGAAGGAAGCCAAAATTCACCCAAAACTAATTGCGGACTTCCAAAATATAGCCATAATTGTCCCAGAAAAGCCCCAAATCCCCATAATCCAGCCAAAAAGTAGCCAAAACTGACCCAAAGAGAGGCCAAAAGGAGGCCAAAATTCACCCAAAATTTGTGTTGATCATGCTTTTAAAATGAAGTTTTTTTTGGGGTAGAAATTCCCGCTCTTTGCGCAGTGTTTTGGCTTTGCCAAAACACAACCAAAACACATCCATATATGGAATAAGATGTTGCCGCCCTTTAGTCAATCTTCTGTCTTGCCATAAACATGCCATACCATCCCTATACTTGACCCCGCTCTTTACCCAGTCTTTTGGTAAACCACACATATGCCAGAACTCAGCCATATATTGCTAGTGCCTCCATATCTATTATGGATAACCTGAATCATACCACAGTTAAGCTTAAATGTTTTCATAATGCCAAAAGACAGCCAAAAATATCAAATGTATGCCATAATACTGCCAAAATATTTGCTCTCTGGGAACAGTCACAGTAAAACCACTAATGACGTCTGTTTTCTGTACAGTTTATCTCGTCAGTAGCTGAACTAAAGATCTGTTTGGAATCCAACAAACAAGGTCCGAACTGTCACAGTTTAGTCTGAACCGTGGATCAACAAATGGGAACTTAGCAACAATAATAACATCCCATAATAACTTCATACCTTCATAAGCATCTTTGGCAGAACTTCACAGCTCTTCATTCTAACCCCTCTAATGATAAATTAATGTAATTTGCAATATTTCAAATTAGAAATATTACATATAACTCCTCATAGGACAAAAAAATGTTTCTGAAATAAATATTCTGTTATAGTATTATTATTTACCATAACCCTTGGTAACTTTCATAAGAAAGGGAACAGGTCCTCTTCCATAAAAGTCATCTCCTTGGTCCACCAGAGCCTCTTTCACTGCTTCGTATCCGATCAGAGCCACGACCCGCTGAGGGCCCAGGTACACTGTGACCACGGGGCCATAGCATTCAGCGAACTGGAGGTTAAACAGAGGAAAATACATGTGTAATGTTCAGGCACATATCTGTTATATCACCAGTTAAAACAGGACGACACACACGGTATAACCACTGATGCATTTTTATCCAAACGCTGAATTTATTGGTTTTCTCTAGACTCAGGAAATTAGACAGTCCACCTTATAATGGGTGGTTTTGGGGGAGGGGGGGCAGCAGCAACATTTATGAGTAATTTCTTGTCACTTATTTTTCCACACATAGGTTCATCAATATGTATTTTTAGACAGAGAGGAGATCTATCATGTAAAAGAATTCAAGATTCAAGAAGTTTATTATCATACACAGCAGAACTGAGTAATGAAATTCTAACTTGGCGAGTTCCGTTCACATGACTGATGTAAACAACTAAACTAAACTAAAAAGAAATAAAGGAAATAAACTGTACAATTAAAACAATTTAAACTAAACTAAAACAAAATAAAGGAAATCAGCTGTACACTAAGCAAGGAGAAATAAATCTGTAAAATAAAAATAAACAAGTACTCTGTGCGAAGAGTAAGTGTATAAAGGTGCAAAATCCACCAAGTTCTTAAAATTAGTTATATTTAATGTATACAAATTATACAAATTATCAACATAATTTAATAAATTTGATACATCTAGAATAATTTAATACATTTATCTATATTTAATACATTTGTACATTTTTGCCATTTTTCAAAATCTGATCTTTAGCTTCTCTTTCCTCTATTATTATTTTTTTTAATGTAAAAGTATTTATTTTTATTGAACATTTCATTTGTTTTACTCTATTTTAAGTGTATTCTTCACTTATGACACCTGTTTTTGTCATGCATCCTTGTTAATAAGACTTTATATCTGTACATTAAAGGTTACCTTTCAGTGATCTGCACAATATACATAAAAAATGAGATGATGATGTTAAAAATATATCATGATAACAATATGTTGTGACTGTTTCTGATGTAGATTTGGTTGTTCATTCTGGCGTCATGGAGCTGTACGTCTAAAGGAGAAATACATTTGAGCCTTTGATGCTGAGTTACTTTAACTTCTTTCATTAATGAGGCACCGGTAAGGGTTCAGAAGGAGCTGAATTCATTTATTTAACACAAATATAATGATTAGTTTCCATATTCAGTGGTTTACCAGCAGTAGATCATGGTTTTAAGTGGCTTTAATACTGTTTAATCTCCTGGTTTGTTTACAGCCGTGCATCACTTTATTTCTTGCTCAACTGTGTTTTAACATAAATCATCACTTTATTTTCCTTTTCTTGAACTAAACAGAACAGACAAAGGACTGACAAACAAATTATTCTCTTATTCTCTATCAGTGGAATCCATAAAGATCCACTTTGGCCGGTGCAGTGGGTACTAACGTTAGCATAGCACCAACTTTTTTCTCCTTCAGTTAAGACTGTAGCTTTATTCATATCTTCATCCTCTTCCTCCGTTCTTTATCGTCACATGTAAAGTATTACAACGACAACTAGACATGTTTTATGGCCTCAGATACAGTACTACAGCAGATTGAATACAGGAAAAAGGAGGTGATTTAACATCTGGATTAGACATATGTTGTGTATTTGTTTGAATGGTCACAGAACACATTTATGTGTTTAAATAAAAATGCAGAAGGTTGTTAAATATTTTGTATGTGCAAACCACATTGTATCTGCTTGTATAATTTCCTGCCAAACCATAAAACATGGTTTGGCAGGAAATAACCTTCACACAGCTGTCTTTCTTATTGAAGTTTTACCTGTTTTAATATCGATGCAGGTGTCACATTAATGGATGTTATTCCAAATTTGCAAACACAATCACTTTACAACATATAAATATAATTGTAGTTGAAAGTGTTTGTGCATTGGTATAAAATAATTCACATGATATTTACCTCCTCTGACCACTTTTGTTTTATTAAGTGAGCAGTACATAACGAAACATGTGAAAGACATGACAACAAATAAGATGAAACAAAAACAGATGCTAATTACATATTCAACATAATACATTGGTGAGAGAGAGAGCGAAAGAGAGAGAGAGAGAGAGGGTGAGAGAGAGACAGAGTGATAGAGAGAGACAGACGGACAAGTTGGTAATAATAATAAATGATAGATCTGACAGAAGAAGAGTGGATAAGAGTCTGGGAATATCAATGGAAGTGTAGTAGTTCACAGAGTTGGAAAGAGTTTGGCTGGAAAAGCTTGATTAGATATTTCATTACACCACATCAAAAGTCCCACTATAGAGATAACTCCCCAATTTGCTGGAGAAAATGTGGTAATACAAATGTAAATCATTATCATCTCTTCTGGAATTGTTCAGTTATCAAAAATTACTGGAAGGAAATACATAAGGAAACACAAGAAATTATCAGGAGCCACTTCTCCTTTGAATGAAAATCTTTATTTTTTGGACTTATACCAGAAGGATGGCCAAAGAGAGACAAATATTTATTTAATATCCTGCTAATAGCGGCCAAAAAAGCCATCACAAGAAAATGGCTTTCATTAGAAAGCCCAACGCTGAGCATGTGGATGGACATTACAGTGGACATATATAAGATGGAGAGACTTACTGCAGAGGTGAAGGTGAATAAGAAGGACTTGTTTGTTACACGCTGGAAGAAATGGATGGAATACATCATGCCACACAGACCGGACTTTGATGCTTTTATTTTTGTATAGAAGATTAGATGTAGTAAATGCAATGACTGCAATTCACTCCCTACTTGTTAATGCTCTTTTTGTTTGTTTCATTGTTAAAAAAAAAGGGACATTCAGACTAATATACTGTTGATGACATTTAAAATGAATATCTTTGTCAAAATTGATGCAGAATGTCAATAAAAAAAGTGAATTAAAAAAAAAAAGATAATAAAAAAGAAAGAAAAAAATCATTAGCATTAACAACAGTGGTAATAATAGTGATAACATTAGCATAATAAATCAGAATGAGCAAAAATGCATAACTAAATAACCAATAATACTAAGAAAAACTAATAATTACTGGATAAAGGGTATTGATAGAAAATGATAATAATGTTATGGTTGTACAGGGGGTGCCTCTTACGGAGGCAAAATGGTCATTGGTTTTCAGGCAAATTGCTGTGTAAAGAAAGAAAGAGAGAAAAAAAAAAGAATTAACGTAATAAAAAAAGACAGAATGATTTAATAAGTAAATAAATAAAAAGGGGGGTGGCTTAGGAAATCAATAATAATAATAATAATAATGGTTTTTAAATGAGGGTGAACTCTTACCACTTTTTAAGGTGCGCACTTTTTTAACCTTTTACAGAAATGCAGAAAGGCAGATCTATTTTACTTTGTAGTTCCAGGTTATTTTCTATCAGTTTGGCTTCAGAGACGACTTTAAAACTTTTTTTCTACTGCAAACAGAGCTTTTTTCATTCAGTTTAACAGTAGAGTCTTTAGAATAAATAGAGATAACTTCAAAAAGTTGCATTTTGTATCAAACAAATAATCATAAGACACTTAACCTCACTCTACAGATAAAACAAACAGAAGAACAATCACAGTAACAGGTCAGTGCTTGTAGTCAATAACATGCAGACTGGTAGACCTGGTCCGGACTCCTCCAGTCTTACCTTGAGCAGAGTTTTGTAGGGGGCTTTGGAGTCCAGCTGGAGCAGGTTACCTACAACAGGAAGTGCAGAGGGTCCTGGAGGTAAACACTTCTGTCCACGATTTTTCAGAAGAAGCAGCCACAGTAAAACAAAGATTAACGCAACTAAAACCGCCGTGTCGAAGAATGCCATGGTGACACACTGAGGCTAATGTCCCACTCTGTCTCCTGAACCTGAAGTAGTCATAGAGCCGTGGCTGCTCTGTGATTGGTCAACCTTTAGCCTGAATTTTAACCTGATTTTATCTCCAGTCAACAGGATTATGTAAGAGCCCCAAGCCCGGACCTGTTAGTGTGTTTTCATTCTGACGGCTGTTGTGGGACAGAGTGCATGCAGCCAAACAAGGAAAGTAAGTCACCTTTAACTCTGGACAAAGTTTACCTCAGTACTCTGAAAACCACTGCAGTTAACTCAACTGAACTCAGAGACCGGCTGGGATCAGTCGCAGATCCAGATCCAGGTCTAACCCACTTTGCACAGCATTTTTCTCCTTTACCCCACTTTGTCCCACATACTGACACAGTATTCCACAATTTTATTTAGAAGGTAACAGCCTCAAGCACACATTAGACAGGTTTACATCCAAAGGTTTAGCATTTTAAAGGAGTGATATTTAGCTTTTTTCAATGGAATTATACATTTTAAAACATTTCCCTGTGGTCTACATCAAGGCTGTCAAACTCATTTTCTTTCAGGGGCCACATTCAGCCCGATTTGATCTCCAGTGGGATGGACCAGTAAAATAATAGCAGAATAACCTATAAATAATAACAACTACAAATTTTTTATATGCAAAAAACAACATGAAATTATGAAAACACTTACATTTTACAAGAAGAAATAATATGAAGAAAAATTTGATCAATATTATGCCTCAACTTATGATTTCTACATGTGCATTACAGATCAGATCTACCAAGACACAAAACAGGCAGAATATTGGTAAAATTACACTTATTTTTCTTTAGACATTTCAGGTTGTTCATATTTATTCAGATTATTGACATTTTATTATTAAAGGATATCAGAATTTAATGCTCTTTGCAATAAATCATCAAGTAAGTCATATTTTTTTCATATTAAACCAAGAAGAAAATTTGAAGTCATTATTTCTAGGTTATTATGCTATTATTTTGACGTTCGACACCCTTGACTGTAAATATCTTCTGCACTTTGCAAATTCATCCCGCGGGCCGGACTGGAATCTCAGGCGGGCCACATGTTTGACACCTGTGGTCTACATAAACTGTAAATGCTCTGCTTGGGTCTGAATTCTTCATTAATTCAACTCCACAGGTCCATCTTCAACCCTATTTCTGAGTAATAAAACAATAATACAATAACTTTATTTGTACAGCACCTTTAAAAGCAAAGTTTACAAAGTGCTTTGACAGAGGGCGCAACAGCAGGATACACGAAGCAAGTAAAAACACTAAAACAGAAGCAACACAATTAGAGAGATGTATGAACAAATTAATAATCAAACAGGATCAAATTTAAAAATTAAAATTAAAAGTTAAAAAGGGACAGACATCACATAAAAGCAAGTCTATAAAAATGTGTCTTAAGAAGTGATTTAAAAGATGTCACTGATTCCGCAAGCCTTATCTCACCAGACACCAATGACACCAGAATGACACCAGAAAGGTGGTTTTGAGCGCTGGCCCTTTAAATGCAAATGATTCACTTCAGGCCCCGCCCCCTCCAGGTTGTTGTCTGTGCTGCTCTGTCCCTCTCAATCAACAACTGAACATTTTAGGGAATCGATTCGAAGTTTGGACATATTTTCAATATGGACTACAACCACTGCTGCTGACAAACAGTTATGTCGTACTCAGAGAAATGTTCATCGGAAGTCTGGACCTTATATGCGCAAATGTCATGACATAACTAGTTATAAAATGTAACAAATTAAGCAGGAATTAAAACAGGTTGTAGAAATCCGCTCAATTTTTGCCCAAAATGAATATAAAGATAGTTTTGCAGCACCTGGAGGGTTCAAATTCAAACTATATGAACTGTTAGGGTCCAAATACACAAATAAATGAACCACAGACTAATAAAAGTGGGTTTAACACTGCTGGCAAAACGGCTGTGACCAGCACTGGCTCCAACCTGAACCACCTAATCTGAAAAAATGGGTAGATATTGTGAATGAAATTTACCAGATGGAAAGATTAACCTTCTCCCTTCGGTTACAAATGAACAAATTTTCAAATCTATGGTCAAAGTGGATATTTTTTGTTTACACTTACCAAAAACAATCTTTTGGAGCCCTAAATGTACAAGAAATGACAGTATAATGACAATGTATCTGGAACTGTCTTGTTTTTTGTGTATTTAATTAATTCTACTTTTTATATTTTATTTATTTATTTTTTCTTTTTTTTTCTTTAGAGAGAGGAGGTCAAAGTCTCTTGCTCTTTCGTATGTGTTTTCTTTATGTAACAATGCATCCATTGTTCACTGTTCAATTGTTTTGTTTATTAACAAAAAAAAAAAAAAAAGAAAAACTGAAATGTTGAGAATGGAAAGATTGGTCATTGGTCACATACTTGTTACGTGACCACAATGTAATTTAAATGTATGTTGAATTTTTCTCAATATTTCTAAATAAAAATCTGAAAAAAAAAAAAAAAAGTAGGTTTAACAAAATATGACCTCTTTAAGAATGCATCTACGTAAACATACTGTTTTTTTTTTTTTTCCTGAGGGAACTGCAAAAGCGCTAAAATACAACTGGATCAAATCATAAAGTTTATAGTTTTTATCATTACATATAAAAAGTATTTGTCATCTTCCTCTTATTCAAGACTGGGTTGAAGCCAGGACCTAGATCAGCAGGTTCAGGTCCTGTTTATTTTGGGTCCAGTGTAACCAGCTGCTGCCAAATAATTGACCCTGTTACACCAGTATATATAGTACTATGTAAAAGTCCTGGTCCAACATTCTGTTTGTTGGTTTAGTAAAGTTCTAATGTCCACACACATGCATTTGTCTCTGCATTAAGATCCAATCTGATATATGTGAAGTATGTACAGCAGGAAAAATAAAAGTTACGTAGAAGAAACGGCTTCTTTAAACCAAAATGGTCGTATTTAGTTTGACTTTGCACTTAACATTATTAACTTGTTACTTAACTTGTTTTTTGTTGCTTCTGGTCATGGGGTCAGAGGTCACACGAAATAGTGACTTTAGCCTTTATAACACATTTAGTTCAGTTTTTTTTTATGTGTTTAAGGCTGTGCATATAATTCCTGTATTTTCTTTTATCTGAGGAAAAGAAAATGACAAATAAATATGTATGTTCATTTCACCCCTGCAAAAACAACAACAGAAAAGGTGGAATAAGACTGAAATATATGATCCGATAATAGCCTACTTGATATAACCATTGTAAAGCTAATAAAAGAAAACATTTTAATTTGATTAACAATAATTTTATTCAATTGCAGCGATGACTGTGAAAAAACATACAACATTAATATGCATAAACCAAGGACCTCAACTTCAATGATTATATATAGTCTAAAAACATCCAACAGAAAGTGCAAACAAAGTGTTTTTGAAAATTTTATAACCTTCTGAACAAAAACTCAACTGCTGCCAAATTTATGTGCAAAAATGGTTGTTGTTTTTTTTCTAAATTTCTTTTGTCCATTTGCAACCATTTCAATCGCTTCATCTTTACTGGTTGACTCTAAACTGGTGATGGATCATGCAAACACTGAATGCTGTTATGTTCTCAAACTAGTGGTACAACAAGTTTAGTTTAACACATACAGTCACTGAAAAAAATAATTAGACCGCTCCTTGTTTTCTTCAATTTCTTGTTCATTTTAATGCCTGGTACAACTAAAGGTACGTTTGTTTGGACAAATATAACAATAGCAACAAAAATATCTCATAATAGTTTAATTTCAGAGCTGCTATCTATCCATTTTCCATGTTTTCTTGATAATAACCAAGATCACTTCGGTTCTTACATCAGTATCTACGGCATTGTACTGACAAAAACAGTGCTTTTATTCTTTCCATGTTTTCTTTTCTGTCTGTTTTAGTCACATGATACACACAGGAGTTAGTACTTGATTGCGTAACCATTGTTTTTGATGACTTTTGATGGTCTAATAATTTTTTCCGCAACTGTATAATGCCAATGCTAAATCCAACCATTTATTTAAAACAATGACATTTAATGACCACTGTCTTTGTATTTTACAATTATTACTCCCCTCTCTTGTTCCTTAAAAGTTACATTGAAATGAAATATATATTTTTTAAAAAACACAGGTAATTTGGTGGTTTAATACGTAAAATGTAGGGCAATTTAACTGTGGAAATTAATATAACATTCATAATTATGATTCATTAGTGTATAATCACCTGGAAATAACATAAAATATGTCTATGTATTTATTCTAGGTTGCCATTTAACAATAGGCAAAGGGACTACCAATAGAAATGTGCCTCCAGCTTTACACTGGTTGAAATGATTAATGTACACTATCCCTTCCAAATAAACAATAAAATGAACCTAAAATCTCCAAAATAAACAACAGAAACATTGTCATTAAAAAGGATTGTCATATTTTCCAGTGTTCTAGTGTTTCTGGTGTTAAAAGCCACCGTATGGGCACTGGCTGTAATCTGCAACTTCACCACAAGATGTCACTAAATACTACACACTGACCTATAACAGGGAGGTTTAATAGTTGTTCTCTTATGTTAATGTAAAACCATGATTATTATGTACTATTATATTATTACAATTACAATAATAAGACAATGAGCATGAGTTTGTAAATGCAGAGGCTGGTGAAGACTGAACTACCGCTGTCCGAACTACCGAGGGGTGGCGATGACCCTGTATGTACGAGGAACGTTGACGAAGCTGCTTTGTTCAGGGCTGAGGTCTATGCTGTCAGGACCTCCAGGAATAGAAAAGGTGAAATTCTGCAGAAGTGATATGAGGAAGATGAAAGCTCCATACGAGCCAGAGACTCTCCAACACACGCTCTTTTTCCTGAAGGACAACCACAAACAAACCAGATTAGAAGAATATACACCAAAGATTAATAAAAAAAAAACATTACCCCACAATTTGAACAGCTGCGCCAACATTTAACCCTTTCATGCATACTGGTTACTCCTGTGGACAGTTCTTCTCCACCTGTTCTCTTGTATATTCATGGGTTTTGTTGTTTTAGTTCCATATCAGCCAACATACACGTATGCATCATCCCATACACTGACATTCATACCATTACTGTAACTTTTCTGTTTTTGATAAACCTCATCTGCAGTAACGTGTTTCAGTGTAAATCAATTGCCATTTGTTAGACAAAACAGTTAGTTTTTTTTTGCATATTATCTCCATGAAGTGAATAATAACTAGCATTAGAATATGTTAAAATGTGACCAAAAAAATCAGATTAGCAGCATTAAAAATGTTTTTATTTCATTGTTTTCAAATCACTTTCTGATATTGGGATTTAAACACGTGTTTCTTTACTTCAAAAATTTAATGCATGGATATTTTTGTAACTTCATGACAAGAAAAAAAAAAACTCGATTGCATTGTTTTTTAATGCCTAAGGAGGAATAAAAACACTCAAGAAAAAAAATCTTGACTAAGGTTCTTATAATTCATACATGAAAGGGTTAAATAACATTTTTACTGAAAAAATTCCTTGTAAATGTGAAACCCTGTATTTAGGAATTATTTCATGTCAGGACTGGAATCTGAAAGATTAAAAAAAATGTTAATATTTTTGGCAAAAAGTAAAAAGACGATCACTAGAAAATGGTTAAAGGCTGAAGCACCCACAACAGAAGAATGGATCGACATCATACAGGACATTTACATTCTGGAGAAGCTGACATTTTGTTTTAAGGGTCAAAAGGATTTTTTTTTCACTATTTGGTCAAAATGGACAAACTACACTGAACAAAAATATAAACGCACCACTTTTGTTTTTGCTCCCATTTTTCATGAGCTGAACTCAAAGATCTAAAACTTTTTCTATGTACACAAAAGGCCTATTTCTCTCAAATATTGTTCATAAATTTGTCTAAATCTGTGTTAGTGAGCACTTCTCCTTTGTCCTTTGCTGAGATAATCCTTCCACCTCACAGGTGTGGCATATCAAGATGCTGATTAGACAGCAGGATTATTGCACAGGTGTGCCTTAGGCTGGCCACAATAAAAGGCCACTCTAAAATGTGCAGTTTTACTGTATTGGGTGGTCCAGGGGGGTCAGAAAACCAGTCAGTATTTGGTGTGACCACCATTTTCCTCGCACAGTCAAAACTTGTGACATCTGTGGTATTGTGCTGTGTGATAAAACTGCACATTTTGGAGTGGCCTTTTATTGTGGCCAGCCTAAGGCACACCTGTGCAAAAATCCTGCTGTCTAATCAGCATCTTGATATGCCACACCTGTGAGGTGGATGGATTATCTCAGCAAAGAAGAAGTGTTCACTAACACAAATTTAGACAGATTTGTGAACATAATTTGAGAGAAATAAACCTTGTGTGTACACAGAAAAAGTTTTAGATCTTTGAGTTCAGCTCATGAAAAATGGGAGCAAAAACAAAAGTGGTGCGTTTATATTTTTGTTCAGTGTATGTTAAATTTGTAATGGATGTGAATTGAATACATCAGTGATGGAAAACATTTATGTGATATACATTTCTATTTTAGGTTAAAGTAAACATACACACCTTAATGTGTCTTATCTTGTTGATGAAGTAGTGGATTAAGCCCTCTCCTTCAGCCCACTTTTCTTTCTTTCTTTATTTTATATGTTCTATATTCAACTAAAATCTTGGATTGACATCTTCTTTCGAATTGAACTGTAGCTGTAAGGGAAGTTTTGTAATATTTGTTTTTCCAAATAAACAAAAAAAAAAAAAAAAATTACCCCACAATTTAGTATGGACTTTTATCTGCTGTTATGAAGATACTAATGTACAGTCAGATTTTGTAGATCAGTGGTTCTCAAACTTTTTACAGTGGAGTACCCCCTGGAATATACTTTTTTAGCCAAGTACCCCCAACTCTCACTTCAGCATTTTTAATTGAAAAAAAAAATTGGCAAAATTTGTTGCTGTGCCAAAGGTGTCTGTTTATATTTTTCAAAACTTTGTAAACAGACAACATATATTTAACTGTAATATATATATTTAAAAAAACACATTTTTTACAGTAAATTTTATGTGCAAAATTTAAACTGAAAAGTGCCCTATTTCATTGGTAAGAAAAATAAATAAATTGGTCATTAATTAATAAATCAAACTTTCATCAACAAAAAATAATTGCTTAGCTTCTCAGATGAACTCATTTTGAATAATATAAAATATAAATATTCTTCAAATGTTACCAAAGCTTTAACAAGATAATTGACAATAAAAGTATTATATGAATGTATTTATTGTGTTTTATATTTCAGCATTAATTCTCATTATTTATTTCGTCTTTGGACATGATGACTTATTTAATGTATTACTCCAAAAATATTTCAAGTACCCCCTGGGCTTCTTCCATGTACCTATGGGGGTACACGTGCCCCACTTTAGGAACCCCTGTCGTAGATTTATGAAAAAAAAAAACATATTTAATTATTTACCTGCAGCAAAAGGCATGAATGCAGGGTTCTTCTTAAAGTTCCCATTGTGGTCCAGGAAGTGTTCAGGGTTGAAGGAGAACGGACTCACCCAGTGTTTTTCCTCTTTCAACACAGAGTGCAAAATGGGAAAAATCAGAGTATCCTATTAAGACAAGACATTAATTCCAATGAGTCACTTTACATGTTATATGGGGGAAAACCTGCAGAAATGTTCATGTTAGCCTCACTGCAGAAACCAACGCACCTTAGGGATCCTGTAACTTCTGAACAAGATGTCACGAAGTGTGTAGTGAGGGACTCCCATCGGAACAAAATCCATAAAACGCTGAATTTCATGAAGGACGGCATCTGTGAAAGGGAGGGACTTCCTGTCCTGCATGAAAGGGTCACGATTTCGTCCAATCACAGTGTCGATTTCCTGCTGCATTTTCTCTACAATGAAGCAAAACAGCATTTAAGCAAAGTTCAAATAATTTAAAATGATCACATTCAGGATTGCACCAGAAATAAAGAAATAATCTATAAATGTATCTGATATAAAAGTTGTCTGACTTGCATTTTTGATGACATTTCCTGTGCAAAATATTACTGATATTAGCGTCATTTGATTGATTTCGCCCACTAACAGCAGGGGAGACGAGTAATTTTAGGAATTTGCACCTTTAATGAGTCAAAAACATACTGTATATATGAAAATTATCATTTCCACTTCAACTTAAGGGATAAATTGTAGTTTATTTGAAGATTTTTTTTTTTTTTTTTTTTTTTTTTTTTTTTCTGTTATTTCAGGAAACAGAATGATGGCAGCCCGAAGGATAGATGAAAATCCATGCAGACTACTACTGAATATGTAAATATTTTTTAGAAAATCATACGACTGGAAGCGACTTGATGCAATGCATTGATTCTACATCAGACAAAAGAATATCTGAAAGAATTTTCTCTAAAAAATCTTTTAAAAGTTGGCCAGACTTACAGTGTTTTATCAAAAATTACACAGAGTGATCAAACATTGCAGTCAAATGAAGTACTAAATAAAAATGATGCTCCGTAGCTTTGGACTAAAATGTTCCAAAGAAACAATCAAGAAGGGCTTTGTTGCTTTAGATCACAAAACCACAACTACTTTGAAAAGGTGGTTTTTCCATATTTTGCAATTTTGTGAATAGTTACTGTACATTTGGACGTGGCTGTGGCTTACATCAGGACACAGATCAAGTCAAGGAGCATTTCAGTGTTCAATGTACAGTCTGTATGTCATTCAGTCACGTACATTTGCATTTACTCTTGTACCTGTTTATGGTTCAAATGTTTCTCGATGGCAAAAATCGCCACCGATGCATAATTTATTTCCAACGCATACTGGAAAAATACTGAATGGCTTTCTACTTATGCGTCAGAAACATAATGACGATGGACTGACAGATCAATAGACAAGCTGACGACTATAGCAAAGCACATACTTCTATATTTATCACGACGTACCTTGTATTTTAGGATATTTGCTCAATACGCTCAGAGCAAATTTGATGGTGGAGCTGGTGCTGTCTGTTCCTGCCGCGAACAGATTCAACACTGTCGGAACCAAGTTGTCGTTGTTGAACTCAGTCGTGGGAAGGTCTTTTTCCTAAGAGGACAAAACAAGAAAGAATTCAGTGAAACGACCAGAAATAAGAGTAACTACAACCACACTTAGTAACATGCAGGCTCCGGTCTTTTAATGCTTTGTTGGTTGGTCTGTTTGGAGGATTACACAAAATTTCCATCAACATTTTTCATGAAATGTGGTCAAAGAACAAGGCAGGGGCCACCACAGAACCTTTTGGAATTTGGAGTAAATCCAGAGAAAAGAAGCTATGAAAAAAAAATCGAATTTTGGGAGTGTAAACATAGCATCTGTTCTGTCAAACACTGGATGCGTAAGGCGTTGGGTTGAATTACACTGGTCAACAACAAATTTATTGTTTAAGTTTTTTGAGCTGATTTAGGATAATTTTGGTGTGCTGAATCCAAAAATCACATTAATTTTGCTCAATCAGGTCAACTTTCTGAACTATGCTACATATTGGCTTTTTAACATTTTTGCTTACATTTATGGGCGTTTTCACATCATATGATACAAAATTCTTTCATATTTCTTGCAATAAACGAGTTCTGAAGATTTTACTTTTGCCAATTTATGATTAATGGTTTTTTTTAATATTACAGGTGAATGAAATGGCTTCGACTAGAAGATCTAGCAAAAATAAGCCTGACGTATTCTGCTACATCTGCGGTGAATACACCATTGTACCTAACAGGAATCAAGTGATCAAATGATTTTTTTTTTCTTAAAACCTATTTTGGGTGAGAACTATATAAAAAAAATCAACTGATAAAGTCACAAAAATGTAATCAATTTTGTGAGACGATCAAATTTTTCAAAATCAAATTAGCAAGAAAACCTGACCTGATTGAGAAAAACAGATGTCATTTTTGGATTTAGCGGTGCAAAATGGTCCTAATTCAGTTGAAAAAACCTAGACAACTTGCAAAAAACATTTTTTTGTAACCCAGTGTTATTCAGCCTTGGTGGTGGTGGACTGTAGAGCTCATACCTCCGCCAAGGCCCCTGATTTTTGTGCAACTCAGGTGAAAGTCATAAAACCAAAAAACAGACTGTTAGAGGTTGACTTAAGGAACTAGAAAAGCACTCGGAGAGCACAGATCCCCACCGAGGCAGATCAGATCCCCCGATCACCACCAAAATTCTGCCGTTCCTTGGCGGAGGGAATAAAAGTAAAGACAGTACAACAGAAATATGGCCTCCAGTAAATGAAACAAATATGACTGATGGGATAGTTGGGATTCTTGGATCTCATCATAAATCTTTGATCTGAACTGAACTTGAGAGACTCATGAACATCTCCAAGCAGACCTAGCCATGGACTCGTTAAAACTTTACCTATTTCTGTGCTGATGTGAACACGTTCTGCCTTCTAGAATGTGTGGATTATATTGCATTCCCACAGGTATACACAGGATTTTAAATGATTAAAACACAGCTTTTGTCCCCATAGTTTTGTTCCTCTGTTGGTTCTCCTGAGTGCTTCTCCAAAATCTATCTATCTATCTATCTATCTATCTATCTATCTATCTATCTATCTATCTATCTATCTATCTATCTATCTATCTGTCTATCTGTCTATCTGTCTGTCTGTCTGTCTGTCTGTCTGTCTGTCTGTCTGTCTGTAACAGAGTCAATTATTTCGCAGCAATGTGGGTATGTATATGATATTGTGTATTGCTATAATTACACAAAATCTGTTCATTTTATTTTCATTTCTTTTGATTGGTACCTGACATTGTGGGCCTCCGGGTCAGTATGTGGAACTTTTGGTTTGGGTCTGTTCCCCAGCGAGCAATTTACAGTGTGACACTCCACGCTATAACCGGAGTTTTCGCGCCTTTGCCTCTTCCCTTTTGTTTCCATGGGAGAGGTAAGCAGCTGTACAGTCTGAGAAGTTTTTTTGGTTTAGCCACTGTTAATTTCTTTTTTTTTACATGAACTGGCTAGTTCAGGCTGTATAACGTGCTTATAATGTGCTTAAACACATTTCTGTGTCATTTTGGTTTGTGTAGGAACTTGTTTTACGGGGGTCGCTGACTGGAGGTTTTTGTGTTTTTCTGTCACTTGTCAGGTATGCTGTATTTTATTTTAATAATTTAATGTATTTCCCCCTTTGTTCTGGATTTCCATGGGAGAGGAGCTTGTTTTACGGGGGTCGCTGACCGGCGGTTTTTGTGTTTTTCTGTCACTTGTCAGGAAAAACAATAAACGGAGACTGCCTCCAACGTTATATGTGCGGGTCTCGTGATTAAAAAGAACACAATGCAGAGTCCGAGACCATCGGTTACATAGATAGATAGATAGATAGATAGATAGATAGATAGATAGACATACCAACCACAATCTACTGCAGGTCCAACACTGACTATGGATATGTGTGTCATACAACCACACTGCAGAAAACACAAACTGTCCTTTTTACTCTGTGTTTTCAGCTCTTTGTGTTTCGTCTCACCATGTTGGCTCGGGTGAGGAAGCAGTCAATGTAATCTCTGGGGGAACTCATATCCAGTGTATCCTCGTGCTCCTGGATGTTTTTCCTAATGAACTTTTTCAGTTCTTCAATTCCGGTGAACAATTTGTGGTGACGACCGGGCAGACATTCCATCAGCTGAGGGAAGATATCATACAACTGCAAACATAATGGATGAGGATGGAAAAACTGTTATCAAATTGTCAAATATACACAACCAGGTGACAAAATGAGGAAAAACCCGGTATGAGTGGTCTTTTCTAAGAAGACCATGTCCCCACATAAGGACCCACTGAATGCATGAGTATGTGCATGATATAAATCTTATGGTATATCTTCAGTCACTACATTTCTACCCAATGAATGACTGTCTTTTGGACTTCCTTCCCATCCCTCCTTAGAGATCACATTCAGTTGTAGGACTGTATGTTACACCTTCAAGTTTCAAAACTACATCTGCACCACCCATTCTACCTTTTACCATATGACATATTGAGTCCAGACAGCACCTAATCAGACCTGGATGTGGGTCTAGTGGCTACCCTCCAGGATGGGGTCTCTTGTTTTGGGGTTTGGAAGGACCCTTCCTGTGGAATTGGCAGCAAAGTCTCTACAATTCACCTCAACTGGAAAAACCTCAGAGTGTCAGCCTAATTTCTGAGCATCAGCTGCCAGCTCAACATGTCCCAGCTTCTTCCATTCAGGTACCTCTTCCACCAGATCCTCCCAGGGGAAATCTGTGCCGTGGTGAATGCATACTGGCAGGAGTTTAGACCCTAGGACCAGACCTGGATGTACGTTGCTGACTGCCATTCAGGCCACTTTTTCCAGTCTCTGTCCCAGTCCAGTTCAGGCTAACTGAAGTGATTCTGGTTATTATCAAGAAAATTATGGAAAATGGCTGGATATCAGCTCTGAAATTAAACTCTTGTGAGCTATTTTTGTTGTTATCATTATATTTGTCCAAACAAATGTACCTTTAGTTGGACCAGGCCTTAAAATGAACAAGAAATTTATGAAAACAAGGGTGGTCTAATAACTTTCTCCCAACTGTATCTTGTCCTCTTACCAGACCAGAGGGACTGCTGGTAAATTCCAGTATTGCCGCGGTGATCTGCAAAAGATGGAGGAAGTGGTCATCGTTGTAGTCGAAGCGTTGACCGAACACTAAACAGCAGATCACATTGGACACAGAACAGCTCAGGAAGTAGGTGGGATCAAAAGGTGAAGCTGGGAACAAGAAATGAGAGATAAAAATATATTTCTTTTTACAACTCACACTATATCTGTGCACACCATCTCAGCAGTACATCTTCAACACTAATACTGGTATTACTGCTGGCTGTTTTTGTTTAATGTTAATTTTAAGAGATTCCCATCATCACTGCACTGTGTTGTATACATTTATTAGTTCCCCAACTCCGAAGTAGCTGAAATTAATTGACAGTGTGAGCTATGTGGTTGGTGTATTCAGTACATAGCTTGCTGAGTTTCACCATTCACTCTTTCACCCACATGTCCAAATATGGGCACTTATGTTTTGGCAATCCTCATGTTGGCAGTGGCTCAAATGTTAAAGGTGCTAGAGACTGTTGTGACCAATTTTTCATCAAATCTGTAAAACCTCAGTCATAGCCTAAGTATCATGAATCTGTAAGTCTTTCTGTGATTACTCACCTGAATCTCTTGCATTACGGCGAACAATTTCAAAGTGCCATCCACCTTAAACAAACCGTGTTTACAAACCGACCCGGGACATCACTCTGGCATCTTTGGAATTTTGTCAAGACGTGCATTGTGGGAAACGGAGGTTCACGCAGCCACCCGACAGCAGCAGCGGCAGCGCGACCACATGGTATTATATGGACGAAACAAACATATGGAAACGCGGAGGAGTATGCATAGAAGGAAGGGAGTTCCTGCCGTTTCTAATCGTGTCTGTTTCAGCTGCCACTGTCAGGTGGCTGCGTGAACCTCCGTATCCCACAATGCACGTTGCAACAAAATTCCGAAGATGCCCAGGTGACGTCCCGGGTCAGTTTGTAAACATATGGTCTGTTTATGGTGGATGGCACTTCGAAATTGTTCACCGTAATGCAAGAGATTAATCACAGAAAGACTTACAGATTTGTGATACTTAGGCTATGACTGAGGTTTTACAGATTTGATGAAAAATTGGTCACGAAAGTCTCCAGCCCCTTTAAACTTCTGGCTCCAAAATGACCATCTACAAACCAGTGGGTACTTAATGGAGGTTTCATTTTATACAGTCTACAGCAGGGGTGTCAAACTCATTTTAGTTCAGGGGCCACATTCAGCTAAATTTGATCTGCAGTGGGCCGAACCAGTAAAATAATAACAAAATAATATATAAATAATGTCAACTGCAAACTTTTCTCTATGTTTTAGAGCGAAAAAAGTACATTTACATTATGAAAAGGTTTACATCTACAAACTATCCTTTCAAAAGATGTGAATAAGCTGAAACTGAAAAAATAAGTGTAATTTTAACAATAGTAAGACTCAGTTTAACATTTACACATGTACATTATAACTTACAGATCACAGTGGATCTACAAATACACAGAACATTTAGTAACAGACAGAATCTTGTTAAAATTCTACTTACTTCTCTTAAGACATTGCAGGTTGTTCGTATTTGTTCAGGTTAGTCACATTTTTTGCGAAATTATACTTTGTTTTATTGTAAATACATGAAAATATTTAGAAAAAGTTGGATTTGTCATTATTTATATGTTATTATGATACTATTTGACTGGTCCTGCCCACTTGAGATTGAATTAGTCTGAATGTGGAACCTGAACTAAAAGGCTTGTTAATATCTAAGCTTTTGCTTTTCACAAATTCATCCTAAGGGCCGGACTGGACCCTTTGGAGGGCTGGATTTGGCCCCCGGGCCACATGTTTGACACCTGTGGTCTACAGGGATGTTACTCTGGTCCACTCTAAGATAGTAAGTGATGGCCATGCACCTGAATGCACTTGCCAAAAAGTAGGGAAAAAAAGTCTTCTGAGATGATGGTGCAACATGGTGGACACTGTTCATTCTAAGGTAATGAAAACACCACAATATGTGATTATGCACTAATAGAAACATAATCCCAAATATCATATTCCATTTATGTCATTAGATCCCCCTAAATCTTCCACACTAGACATTTAAGGACCTTTCTTTTAATATTGACAAGTTAATTTACGGTAAGGTTCTTATTTTCAGTCATGCATACCTTTTGTACCATGAATTCGAGCTACCAGATATTTACTCTCCTCCTGGATCCACTGTTCCATCCCTTTTCGTCCCATCCCAAAGTCCTTCAGCGTCGTCAAGGTAAAGTGTCGTAACTGCCTCCAGCGCTCTCCATTACTGATCGCCAACCCTGTGCACATGTACAGGTAGTCAGAGGTTAATACAAAACCAGATCTTAAGGATACAATATTTTGTTTCTTTACAATATTGCCATATTTACCATAGCCATTGGTAACTTTCATAAAGAAAGGAAGTGGTCCTCGTCCAGTGAAGTCATCTCCTTGGTTCACCAGAGCGTCTTTCACAGCCTCGTATCCAATCAGAGCCACGGCCCGCTGAGGGCCCAGGTACACAGTGACCACAGGACCATAGCGTTCACTGAGCTGGACGTTAAAAAGAGGGGAAAAAAAATAAGTAAAGAGTCAGAGCATAACAGGAAACAACAGATTTGACTGAACAGGCACATGGTGATATAGTGGATTAGACTGGGAAGGTTATTATTGTTATAAATTATTTAAGGAGAAGGGGTGGGAGTTTATAACTTACACTTCTTCTCACTCCTTCGCGAATATGTATTGTTTGTCTTACGTTAAATGTTTTGTTTGTTTATTTATTTTTTATTCTTTTTCACATTCCTATTCAAAATCAATCCATCAATCAATCAATCAAATTACTGCCTCACAGCTAGAAGGTTCAATGTTTGATTTCCAGTCGAACCAGGGCCTTTTTGCAGGCAATTATTAATACCATTGAGGAAATTATTTGTGTCATTAAGTTCATTTAATTAGTTCACCTTACATTATACATGCTACTGGACAGTTCCTGAGCACGTTGAACTGAACTTAGGAGTAAAACTATTAAGCTGGTTTTCGTACATGCTTCAGACCAGTTATTAAATATTTTTTTCATGAGACCTAATTTTTAAATCCTTATATCCTTTTTTAATCATTTAAATTTGGTAGAGTTCTGTTGCTAAATGTGTTTCTGCTTTACATCGACTTTAACGGATGTGGGAAAAATTATTTCCTAAGTGCAACCAGAAGTATTTGACTCCTCAAAACTTCCCACAAGAGAAATTTACATGTTTAGAAATTCATTTTGTGTGTTTTTTTTTTTTTTTTTTTCATTAGTACTTAAACAAAATCCAATGTTATGAGGTGGTGACATTTGGTCTAATCCACTTCCACCCCTGGCAGAGCCATAGATGTATCAGCTGGACTGAACTGGATTTCAGACCCTGTACTTTTGGACAGAAAGCTACTCAATAGCAGAAGCCAAGACGGTTTTTGGCTTTTGCGTTACTTTCGCAATATGCTGCCATTGCACCTATGGACTGGACACACTCACCCACCTTCCTACTCAGACCAATGGTCATTTAGACTGGACACTGCAGTGACATTGCAGAATATGAGGTCTGTTTTGGGGCAGTTATATAATTCTAAACATTTGACTCTGCCATTTTCTAATCAACACTAATTAGTGAGCTTTTGCAGCTGTAGGTGTTCCATCAGCAGTTTTATTATTGTGGTCAGTGGGAGTTGGAGCCATTTTTCTGTTTTGACTTGTAGCAATAATAATAATAATAATAATAATAATAATAATAATAATAATAATAATAATAATAATAATGATGATAATAATGATGATAACTAATAATAGTAATGATGATGATGATAATAATGATGATAACTAATAATAGTAATAATGATGATGATGATGATGATAATAATAATAATAATTATAATAGCTTTATTTCTATAGCACCTTTAAAAGCAAAGTTTACAAAGTGCTTTGACAGAGGGCACAACAGCAGGATACAAGAAGCAAGTAAAAACACTAAAACAGAAGCAACACAATAAGAGAGATGTGTACAACAAATGCAAAAAATATGGCACTTTGAATAAATTAAGTTAATCGGAGTAAAGAGGCAGGGATAACGTAACATGATGCTGTCACATCAATGCAAAAAATGAAGAAATGACATAAAACAACATCATGTATGAGAATATAAATTAATAATCAAACAGGATATAAATCAAATTTAAAAAATTAAAATTAAAAATTAAAAAGGGACCAAAATCACATAAAAGCAAGTCTATAAAAATGTGTTTTAAGAAGTGATTTAAAAGATGTCACTGATTCCGCAAGCCTAGTTTGTATATATTATTGTAATTCTCGATGTAAACAACAAGAGGCAGTATTACCGCAGAAAAAGGGGGGCTTTTGACCGCTATTGAAATTGTTTTTGTATTCTGTATGTACTTGTAAGTTTGTATTTTAAGTATTTGCATTTGCATATTGTTGCAACAGGACATGAATAAGACACATGTAAATGAACTTAAGCCACTGCATGTTTTACTCACGTTTTCTGTGTCAGTAATTCAGATGGGCCTATATATGCGTAATAGATGCATCATACTTTTGTATTTCTGGTCAAGCAAGTCATTATAATATATAGTATATGTGAGGAGCAGTGCTGTATCATGTCATGTTTGTATTCCAACAGTGATCACATGCTGCAGTGATGCTGAATCTTGATGCATGTGCAGAGTAACATTAGGTTGATAGTTGTCTTGCATTGACAGGAAAAGCAGAAAAATGATCATGTTGGCTGTTGTTAGTATTAGAAATGTCAAAGCAGTGGTTGTTGCTGTTAGTGCACTTCAAGTTACGCTATATTCACGGTATAGCTTTAGTAAAACAGTGGATCTCTCCAGAAATTGTCAATGATATCTGAAAATTTTCATTTCTCACCACTGTCAGTTCAATTCAAGTTTATTTGTATAGAACATTGAAAAACATCTTCTGCTGACCAAAGAGCTTTCCAGAAGTGCATCAATGAAAATCAGTCATACACAACAGCATATGAAATATAGGGAAAACATAACACACTAGTATACAAATTAATGTCACTGTTTTTAACCCTTTCATGCATAGTGGTCCCTACAGTGGACAGTTACTCTACAGCTTTACTCTTGTATATTCATGGGTTTTGTTGTTTTAGCTCCATATCAACCAACACAGTGGACACTTATGCATCATCTCATAAACTGCAATTCATACCATTAATGTAACTTTGTTGTTTTTGGTTGGTTCTTGAGTGGAAATCAATTGTTAATATTTATTTTTTTGCATATTATCTCCATGAGGTGAGTAATAACTAGTATTAGAATATGTTAAAACGTGAGAAAACATCAGATTAGCTGCATTAAACATGGTTTCATTTCACTGTTTTCATATCACTTTATGATATTGGGTTTTAAATACATGTTTCTTTGTTTCAAGAATAAAATTCATGGTGTAGCTGAGTGGACAGTTTTGTAACTCCATGAAGAACAGGTTGATTTAAAAAAAAATTCAATAATATTGTTGTTTTGTTTTTTTTTTCATGCCTAAAGAGGAATAAAAACACTCAGGAAAAAAAATCTTGATTAAGTTTTCTCATAATTCATGCATGAAAGGGTTAAGATAGACTCTTCTAACTGCAATCTGAAGTTAAGACTTCCTTGTTGAAAAAAAATTTGCCCCTTTAACCAATTGGGAATTAACAGAAATAATAGAAGCACATCGTCCCCTCCTCCCTTTGCTTACAGATTTGCACACAGGTTTGTCACGATACTTTTAGAATATTGCCTTCGCCCACGGCCCCAGAGTTTTTTTGGAATGAGGGGTTAGGTGGGGGGGTGGTAGGAGGCTCATGATGCTGTTAGTGGGCTTTTGTTGAAAAAAAGGTTGAAAAACACTGCGTTGGAGGTTATGGAATACCTTCAGTAAGACAATTTAAACGCTTAGTGAGGGTATTTCCATAGTTCCCAGTTGAGTAACCAGAAAAAAGTGCCTCAGTTTGACTCACACAAACAGAAATGAATACAGCAAAAAAAAAAAAAAGAAAAAAACCAAACAAAAAAAAAGCTATGTAAGACATAATCAGTGCATTCCACAGAAAAACTAAGGGAAAGAAAAGTCACAGTTTATATGTTAAATACACAGACTGGTAGACCCTGTATTCACTCCTCCAGTCTTACCTTCATCAGTGTTTTATATGGAGCTCTGATGTCCAGCTGGAGCAGGTTTCCTATAATGGGAAAGCTGAAGGGTCCTGGGGGTAAACATGAGATTTTACGGCCTCTCTGGAGAAGCAGGCACAGCAAAATCAGGATTAACCCTGTTAAAACCAGCGTGTCTACCAACTCCATAATGTTCCACAAAAAACAATCTACCGCTTCGTCTTCTGCAGCTCAAAAGGACTAAGCTCACAGTGTTTGCTGCTTGTGGTTGGCCAACCTTTAGCCTTTCAACCTGATTTTTATTATTGCCAAGAAGTTTGTTTGCACAGTATTGATTTATTTCCCGCAGTTAAAGTAAAAATCCATTAACAGAGCTGAACATAAAAGTCTGTTAACACTGGGATTTAATTTTCATTTCTACAATTTTGCACCAACATCCTTTTTTTTTTTTTTTTGAATTCATAATCTTAAAATTACCTGCTAAATTGGTCAAATTTACTTGACGATATGAACATTAAGCCCAACAAAACGAGTCCATTAGCTTAACTTTAACTTGTTTCTAATGCTTCAGACACTGTTTCTTGTTCTTGTGGTTCTAACAGTTCTTCTCTGTAGAACCAACAGTAATCACTGTTGTATTTAGGTTGAAGCCCTTTGGTTCCTGGTTTCCATCTTAGAAATTTCTGTACAACATCATTCACCAATTTCATCACTTGCGTCACAAATGCACAAATGTATCAAGCTTTTCATTCCAGAGCAGAGTTTTGAGGGGAATACGGAATCACCGATGAGTTCTCCAATCTGGGCTCCAATGAAAACTCCATTGTCCAACTGTCGTCTTTCAGGTATTGAAAACCATCTGCATTTGGATCACTTACAATGTATAGAACTAAATCACAGTCATGATATGCTGCTAATGGACATAGACTGACTTGTGCATAACTCAAAATCCTGACATGCTGCAGATTTTTTTTTTTTTTCCAATATTTTTTATTGAATAAAAATAGAACACTTCCAATCACAGAATTACAATTTACCTTCTCTTTTTTTTCTCAAGTAAAAACATATATGTACGACGGCGTACTAGGGCCACATAAGAAAAAAAAAAAAAAACAGCTTGTCACCACAAGAATAAAGTCGTTATTTAACGAGAATAAAGTTGTAGTTTTAAAAAAGTCATTATTTAACGAGAATAAAGTCGCTAATTCATGAGAATAAATTCGTTAATTAATGAGAATAAAGTTATTATTTAACGAGAATAAAGTCATTATTTAACAAGAATAGTCGTTAATGAGAATAAAGTCATTATTTAACGAGAATAAAGTCGTTAATTAATGAGAATAAAGTTGTTGATTAACGAGAATAAAGTCATTATTTAACAAGAATAAAGTTGTACTTTTATGAGATTAAACTCGTTATATTTTGAAAATTCGACAGAGTTTCCGGTTTTACGGCGAAGGCAATAAGTGAAGCAGTAACTTTCCCTCCTGTTGGACTGCAAAACTCACAGTAGAATCCTCACAGTTTGTTCAGAAACATCAGACCCTCTGTGTTTAGTTCTCTGGTGTTTCCACTGATAGCCCTACAGCTGAACACTTCACCAGTTTCTCCTCCACAAAAGAAGCAATTTGCTACAAATCAGTTCAGTTCTTACAACAAACCCAAATGTGCAAACTCTTCAAAGTCCTTAGACTAATGTGCTGATGGAGGACAGACTAATGAAAGCATATTATGTATATATGTATATGTATATATATTATATATTATGACTTTATTCTCGAAATATAAAGACTTTGTTCTCGTTAAATAACGACTTTATTCTCGTGGTGACCAGCGTTTTTTTTTTTCTTATGTGGCCCTAATACGCCGTCGTATATATGCACACATATGTATGTATATATATATATATATATATATATACACATACATACATATGCATACAAAAACAACAAATGAAAGAGCACTCTTATTAGAATGTAGCCAAAAAAAAGAAAAAGAAATCCAATAAAATTAAATGTATGCTGCAGAAATTTTTGTGTCTAATTGGAAATCATTGTGTCTGATTTAAGTAAAATCAGGTATTTTTGGCTGAGAAATCTTTATTTACTTGCTTTTTTTCCCACAATTTTTCTTTCTTCTCTGTTTCTACACATGGTTCGGGTAGTAAAGATGGTCCTGTGCACTGCTGTTTTAATGAAAACACACCAAGGAAAGAAACAACGGATTCATGAGCCACTTAAGACCTGTCAAACTCCACAAGAACGGAGAAATTTGTTCAATTTCTCGAAATGGCAGCTACAACAACAAAGTTTGTTCTGACCAGGACATTTCATACGTCACGAGACATTGAAGAACTCCTAGGAAGTCCTGCCTTTTTCCACATTAACCACACCCACTTACATTTCTGAACAATCACACAATAGTTAGCAGACATCACATGAGAAAAAAGTTCTGTCTGATGATGGGTTGAGACCAAACTGCGAAAAAAAGGACCTCATTCTTTTGTTGCAGCCCTGGGAGCAAAAACAAATCTCTCAAATAATCTTTAGTGTTTAATTTATTCTTATTTATTGAAGGAACACTTTGATTTGTAGCACATTGGAAGTAAAAAATGCATACATGCAAATCTCTTCACACATTGTTGTTAAGACATATATGATGTAATAGAAAAGCGTAAGAAGTCATGGTCTCACATTGTCACAAAAATGCAACTAGAAACTTTGTAGCTGCACAAAATCGAGTCATTATTACTGTTGGAATTTTCCAGGACTCTTGAAATAAGAATAAACATGAGGATGCCAAAAACAGATGACAAATCAAAAGAGACCAAAGTGGGAGGTCCTTTTCCAAACTGTCACTGCCTCCGAGGGGTGGCAATAATCTCATATGTACGAGGAATGTTGGCGAAGCTGCTGTACTCAGGGCTGAGGTCTATACCGTCAGGACCTCCAGGAATAAAAAAGGTGAAATTCTGCAGAAGGGACACCAGAAAGATGAAGAGTTCCATACGAGCCAGAGACTCTCCAGCACAGGCTCTCTTTCCTGAAGAACAACCACAAACAAACTGGTTTAAGACACGTACACCTGAGATAAATAACAAAACAGTTTCAGTATTTTCATCACAGCAGGGAAATTCTGATGTATAGTCATACTTTGTAGATTAGTGAAGTAAAAGTTAATCATTTACCTGCAGCGAAAGGCAGGAATGAAGGGTTTTTCTTAAAGTTTCCGTTGTGATCCAGGAAATGTTCAGGGTTGAAGGAGAATGGAGTTGCCCAGTGTTTTTTCTCTTTCAGTACAGAGTGTAACACAGGAAGAATGATCGTACCCTAATGAGAGAAGACGTTCTTTCAGATGAGTCAAATATGGGAAAATATCTGTATTAATTTCTGTGTTAGTGTTTCTGAAGACACCAAGTACCTTCGGGATCGTGTAACCTCTGAAGGAGATGTCATGGAGTGCGTAGCGTGGAGCTCCCATGGGGACGATATCCATAAAACGTTGAATTTCATGAATAACAGCATCTGTGAAGGGGAGGGACTTCCTGTCCTCCATGAAAGGGTCACGTTCTTGTCCAATCACAGAGTCAATTTCCTGCTGCATTTTTTCTACAGCAAAGCAAAACAGCATTTAAAGCAGTGCTTAAATAACTTACAACGATCACATTAATGATCACACCTGCAGAAATTAACAAATTAAACATTACAACTGTTTGATATTAAAATAATCCGACTTGTGTTCTTGAGGGCTAAGACCCATCAGAGGATGACATTTCCCCTACAAAGTCTTAGTGATACTAGTTTCATTAGATCAATGACAGCAAGGGGAGTTGAGTATTTTTAGGACAGTGTATCTTGAATTGGTCAAAAACATCCTGTATATATGAAACTTAATTGTCATTTGCAACACACTTCAATGTAAGTAATAAACTGTAGTAAATCTGATGGAAAAATATTGAAAGTTTTTTTTTTCCAGTTTTGCTCAGGAAAGAGAACGATGGATGGATGGATGGATGGATGGATGGATGGAAGACTGCTACTATATACAGGGTGGGGAAGCAAAATTTACAATATTCTGAGGCAGGGATTGAAAGACAGTGTATGACCAATTAGTTTATTGAAAGTCATGAGAATTTATTTGCCACAAGAAAATTTGCGTAATAGAAAATGTTTTTATTCTATGTGTCCTCCTTCTTTCTCAATAACTGCCTTCACACGCTTCCTGAAACTTGCGCAAGTGTTCCTCAAATATTCGGGTGAAAACTTCTCCCATTCTTCTTTAATAGTATCTTCCAGACTTTCTCGTAATAGTTTTGCTCATAGTCATTCTCTTCTTTCCATTATAAACAGTCTTTATGGACACTCCAACTATTTTTGAAATCTCCTTTGGTGTGACGAGTGCATTCGGCAAATCACACACTCTTTGACGTTTGCTTTCCTGATTACTCATATGGACAAAAGTTTCTGAAAAGGTATGGATAATAGTGTTAGGTATGATTATGACATCAATATATTTTTGGTTTCAAAACAATTGATGTAGTGCCTGCTGAGAAAAACAACTAAATGTTCATTGTAAATTTTGCTTCCCCACCCTGTATGTACAGTGGATATAAAATGTCTGTTCAAATGCCAGGTTTTTGTGATGTAAAAAAATGACACCAAGAAAAATTATTTCAAAACTTTTTCCACCATTAATGTGACATAACAACTCAATTTGAAAAACAAACTGAAATTTTTTAAGGGGAAAAATAAAAAATTTGGAAAGAGGTGAATGACATGCACATCCAAAAAATAAGAGGTGTGCAGGATCCAAAAAAAACCAAGATGAAAACTGATGAAAAAACAAAGGAAGGTCCACACAACCTGTGAGCTCCCAAAACATTTATTTTACCATGTGACGTTTCAGGCTGAAACGTCAGTCTGATGAAGGGCCTCGGCCCGAAACGTCACAAGGTAAAATAAATGTTTTGGGAGCTCACAGGTTGTGTGGACCTTCCTTTGTTTTTTCAAAAATAACAAATTTACAACAACCTGGTTGCATAAATATGCACACCCCTAAACTAATACTTTAATGCAGCACCTGTGGCTTTTATTACTGCACTCAGTCCTCTTGATGTGGCAATATTTGCCCACTCTTTGCAAAAACGCTCCAAATCCAAATCTGTCTGATTGCGAGGGCATTTCCTGTGCACCGCCCTCTTCAGATCACCCCACAGATGTTTGATCAGATTCAGGTCTGGACTCTGACTGGGGCATTCCCAAACCTTCATCTTCTGGTGAAGTCATTCTTTTGTTGATTTGGATGTGTGCTTTGGGTTACTGTCGAGCTGAAAAATGAAGTTCCCCTTCATCTTCAGCTTTCCTTTTTTTTTTTTTTTTTTTTTTTTTTTTTACATCACAAAAACCTGGTATTTTAACAAAGGTGTGTAGACTTTTTATATCCACTGTAAATGTTTTTAGAAAATCCAGTATTGGAAGTGGCTAAATTTGATGCATTGAAGCTACATCCCATAATATGACATCCTCCATATCTGTCTGACCTCCTTCATATTGCCACTCCCTCTCGTACGCTCAGACCTTCCTCCTCCATCCACCTCACTGTTCCCTCTGCCCGTCTCACCACCATGGGGAGCAGAGCATTCAGCCGCTCTGCTCCCCAACTCTGGAACTCCTTGCCACTGGCTCTCAGAAACACCACTTCACTCCCTCTCTTCAAATCCAGACTCAAAACGCATCTGTTTAGGACCTCTTTCTCTCTGTGAACACAATTGCATTGTCCAATTTTTTAACCTGCCTTTTATTTTTTACTCTGCTTTATTGCTTGTTTTATACTCTCCTGTTTCACTGTTTTACTGTACGGTGTCCTTGAGTGCCAAGAAAGGCGTCTATAAATAAAATGTATTATTATTATTATTATTATTATTATTATTATTATTATTATTATTATTATTTAAAAAAAATATTTGAAAATCTTTCAAATTAGCCAGAGTTTCAATGTTTTATCCAAAATTACAAAAAGCAATCAAACACTGCAGTCATATAACTGTCAAAGGAAGGACTAAATAAAAACTATTAACTATAAATAAACCTAACTTTTGCTGCATTTACTAAGTCTTGTAGCTCCTTGTGCTTTACGTGTTTCTAGACATCAAAAGACACCAACCCAACACATAATTACTACAGCAAGTGGGAAAATACTGAGTTAACTGATAAATTAATTGAACTGAATAAATGAAAATGATTAAAATACTCCAGTTGTGCTTCAGAAATGTCAGACAGACAGATGACCAGACAGACAGACATTCTGATGAGTATCACAAACACATACTTTTACTTTGTTTTTGAGACCCACCTTGTATTTCAGGGTATTTACTCAATACACTCAGAGCAAATCTTATGGTGGAGCTGGTACTTTCTGTTCCTCCCATGTACAGATTAAACACCGTCGAGACCAAGTTGTCATAATGGAACTCAGATGTGGAAAGGTCTTTTTCCTGAGAGGACAAATCAGGCATCACTCATATTATTTACGGCACTCATTAGTGTGTACCCCTCAGCCAAGACTCAACAGTCTTCCAATAGTTTGGTTGGTTTGTCTAATTGCAGGATTACACAAAAACTACTGCACCCTTCATGAAACTGGATAGATGGAGGTTAGCACAAGAGTAGCATCACAGAAGCAACGCAATGTTCTGCTGTGAGCAACACAAGCGTGAAAAACTATATTTTAATCTCCTTTAAAGGGGCCATATTTTGCTAAACCCACTTTTATTAGTCTTTGGTTCATTTATTTGTGTGTTTGGGGACCCAAATAGTTCTTAAAGTTTGAATTTGAACCCTCCAGGTGCTGCAAAGCAACTGCAACCAGTATTATTCCCGAGTAACACCTCACTATTTTGTACGTTACACTGCATACACTGGCACTGATGGGATGTGTGTGTGACGTACTGCTGTGTGATGAAGAAGGAGGTGGATGTGTGAGGGAATGAATGTATGGATGTTGATATGTGAGTGATGCATATTTTGTTTTTTTATTTAGTTTTTATTATATATTTATATTTTATAGTTATTAATACTATTTATTACTATCGCTATTTTTATGAGTCCGTATCCTGATAGTGCACCTGAATTTCATCGTACATTCTGTATAATGACAATAAAGTATCTTATCTTATCTATCTTATCTTATCTCTTAGTCTGGATTATTACCTCTTTGTGTTATATCCTACCTTGTTCAATCTGATGAGAAAGCAGTCGATGTAATCTCTAGGGGAACTTGGCTCTAGCGTTTCTTCGTGCTCCCGGATCTTTTTCTTAATAAACCTTTTCAGTGTTTCAACTCTGCCAAACACTTTATGATGACGACCAGGCAGATACTCCATCAGCCGAGGGAAGACATTGTATAACTGAACAGAAAAGGAAGGTTTCATTAGAATACAGTACAAAACCCTCAAATCCTGTAAGACACGAAGTATAATAATATAGTAATATGAGAAAGCAAATGAACACAAAGGAAGCATCTTTCTATTGTTTATTGAATTAAAACATGGCACATATATTGTCTTTCATACACAACTACAGAGATTTTAAGTAAAACTCTTTTTTTTTTTTTTTTTTTTTTTTTTTTTGCATCTAACTGTTGCCCTTTTTTGTGTGTAGGACCTGTTTTGTGTTTATTGTTGACTGTATATGGATGGATGGATGGATCCCAGTCTGGTAAATTGCATCATCTGTGTTCAGTCTAATAAGTTGAATGAACATGTTTTCCATCCAATTTTAGCTTAGGTCTTTACATAGAAGTGCAGCATCTGTTTTTTTTTTGTTTTGTTTTGTTTTGTTTTGTTTCCTGCTCTGATTAGATGCAAGTCTCCACAGAGTAATGGTTTTCCTTTTAAACATTTAACCCACTGACCACCATGATCCATGTCATTACATCTCTTCTTACCTGACACCAGGGACTGCTGGCAAATTTCAGTAATGCTGAGACAATCTGCAGAAGTTGGAGGAAGTGGTCATCGTCGTAGCTGAATCGTTGACCAAACACTAAGCAGCAGATCACATTGGACACAGTGCAGCTCAGGAAGTAGGTGGGATCAAAAGGTGAAGCTGGAGAAAAGGAGGTGAGAATCAGTAGTGATGAGACTTTTGGCTCTTTGAAGGGAGCCGTTCAATCAGGAGCCGTTCACTGAAAAGAGCCGTTCAAAAGACTGGCTCTTTTATGTTTTTTGCATTATTTTGAAACACCAATGTTTTAATGACTAAATCGGCTACATGTGATGATTGACATTACATTTTAAAGGTGTTTAACTGGGGCGTCAGTAAATATTATCTTACCGTAAAAAAGAATAGTTAGTTAAATTGTGTGGGCTAAATACTTGACATGAGAGGTGACATTAGGCAAATGCTGGAATTTGACAAAAAAACATCACGGAACATTATGTGGACTAGTCTGTAGCCTAAAAATGAAGAAGAAAATAAAACATTTTCTTATGAAATAACATTTTATTCTCCTCAAAACAAGAACAATAAATGTGTGTAAACATACGGAAAAAATTGCACAAAACACAACAATGATTAATCACTGCAGTTACTTAAATACCTGAACAATAGTGCAATTCTCAGAACAAGAACAGTATGTTGGTAAACATACAGAAAAATGCACAAAACACAAAAGCAATTTATCATTGCAATTACTTAAATACCTTAACAACTCCCTCAGAACATGAACAATAAATCCGCCTCCTCGAGTATGCTCACCTCACGCTTCAAACTGTTGTGTTTTTTGCTAACTTCTTGCCACGAGATATGCGCAGTGTGAAAGCAGTCTTTTTTTTTCTGCTCGAACATTCTCCTCCTGCCCAATCGGACACTCCCTCCTTAAAAAAAATAAATAAATAAATAAATAGAAATGAATGGCTCTTTACAAAGACTCGGTTCCCATCGTTCATTTCAAAGAGCCATTCAAAAGTTTCGATTCGTTCGTGAATGTCACATCACTAGTGATCAGTGTGTCCTCAACATTAATGCCATATGCCTTTTTAGTTCAGGTTGTCTGCTTTATTCCAAAAACTCTCAGTGTAGGATTTGCTGGACAAAACCATAACAAAGGCATTGAAGTACTTGACAGACAGTGTGCATGAGGTTTGGGGCAAAATGTGACCTGAATCCTCTCTATAGAATCCATATAGCAGCTGTTAACATGGGAGTAGGAAACCAAGAACAGTAATGGTGCAGTAAGTGGTGATGATGGTGGCATTAAGCACAAAATGATGGCAGTAAGAATTGGACAAGACTGAGCATTCTCTACACGACTTCAGATTTCCAACTAGGTTTGTCAACTTGCCACAGGTAAAAGGAATTGTAGCCTAAAGCTTAGTTTAAGGATGTTCTTTGGTCAAAATATACACCAAACAGGAAGTTCAGTGTATAATATGGTGACATTTAGGCTGAATCCCAATTCACCCCTTGGCCCCTCCCCCTTACCCCCACCCCTCTGTTTTGGATGTACACTTGAAGGGGTAGTGTTGTCATGATTTTCAGTTAGATGTAGAAGGGCTAAGGTACAGCCCTTGAAACACAGATATTTCAGGACTGCACTATGAACGGAGGAGTAGGAGAAATTTCCCATAATTCTGTTCGAATCATTAGCAAGATGGAGGTAAACACAGCCAAAAAGTGCAGCAGTGTAATGAAAGAAACACACAAATGCACGTATTTTCTTCAGAAACAACTTAATCATTTGATCGACCGTTTAATGCCGTTTCAGTGTATTACAGATCGCATTTCTGTGGTTTATAGTTGATAGCTGTAAAACACAGGTGTCAAACATGCGGCCCGGGGGCCAAATCTGGCCCGCCAAAGGTTCCAATGTGGCCCGCAGGATGAAAGTGCAAAAATTAACCTGAACAGTCAAGGCTGTCAAAATCCTTTTGGTTCAGGTTTGACATACAGACCAATGTGATCTCCAGGGAAAATAACAACACAATAACCCATAAATAATGACAACTACAAATTTTCTTTGTGAAAAATTATGTGGAAAAATTTTAAGTGAAAAAAATAACATTACACTGTGAAAATATTTACATTTACAAAACTATTCTTTCACAATAAAATGCAAATAAATACATAAACAAAAACAAAGATGAACAACCCAAAATGTTTAGTTTGAACAATATTCTGCCTGTTACTAAATGTTTGGTGCATTTATGGATCCACTGTGATCTGGAGTTGTGTGAATAACAAGTGATGGAATATTTTAGAAATTGTTCAAATTCTAGTTCCTAACTCCAAAATTTTAACCATATTATGCCTGTTACCAAATGTTTATGTAAGATTGTGTGTAATGTACATGTATAGATAATAAGTCAAGGCCAAATTTTGTCAAAATTGCACTAATTATTCAAATGAAATTTCTGTTTTTTCAGGTTATTCACATCTTTTTGTAAAATGTAAATATTTTCATAATTTTTTTTTTTTTTTTTAGTACTAAAACAAAAAGAAAAACTTGGATTTGTCATTATTTATAGGTTATTAAGTCACTATTTTACTGGTCTGGCCCGCTGCAGATCAAATTGGACTAATTATGGCACCTGAACCAAAATGAGTTTGACACCCCTGCCGTAAAAATGCCCAAAGCAAACGCAACAGAGATGGTTGCAGCTACTGACAGCATGTCGAATGCTTTCAGAAACAAAGTTGTCGCACTTGTTAGCAGCAGCATCGATGACCACTGATGACATAACAGGTCACGAAGGGTTGTCCCATTTCATAGTGGAATGTTTCAACCCCTACCTCTTTGCAGCTCCGTTTCAAGGGGTAGTGCCAAGTGCAAGGGCCAAGGGGCGGGGTTTAGGGTTAGGGGAAAGGGCGAATTGGGATTGGGCGTTAGTGCTAAAGTCACCACAAATGAAAGGCCCTTATTATACCCTGTGCTGCTTCTGTCAAATTTTACCTTTTCAGATAGGGGTAAATGAAATGAAAGCCATACTTAATAATACTTTTTATTTTCCGGCAATACACTAATGAAATCAGCTTAAGATCAATTTATTATCTCCATAGGGAAATTCAGTCTTTGCATTTCACCTATTCTAATACACACAGAACCTTGCATTAGCAATTAGCATTAGCACATATCACACATTAGAAGCAGTGAGCTGCCATTTAACAAACCCACTCCAGATCTTCATAATGACAGGGGTAACTGCAGGACATAAAGACCATAGCAAGAATAGGTAAACTCAACACAGAAAGACTCGAAGAAACAAAGAATCTAACCCGGAACCATCTAGCTGTGAAGCAGGATTGCAAACTAAATGCTAATACACACTGATTTGTTGGGTTTAGTGTGCAGCCTCTTTTCCTGTCTACCCTAGTAGAGAGGTTTTCACACATATTTACCTTTTGTACTGTCAATTCGAGCCACCAGGTGTTTACTCTCCTCCTGGATCCACTGTTCCATCCTCTTACGTCCCATCCCAAAGTCCCTCAGTGTCGTCAAGGTAAATTGTCGCAGTTGCTTCCATCGCTCTCCATTACTGACCGCCAACCCTTTGCGCAAGTAGTGGGAAGTTAAAACAAAGCTTGCAATAAATAGAAGATAATTGTTAACTAGAAAAGCACTCTGAGAGCGCAGACCTCCGCCAAGGCAGATCAGTCCCCCCCCCCGATCACCACTAAAATTTAATCATTTGTTCCTTGTGCCAGTATCAATATTTCCTGAAATTTTCATCCAAATCTGTCCATAACTTTTTGAAAGATCCGGATCAGTCTTTGCCATTGATAGAACACCCCATTGTAAATCCCTGAGTCAAATTGCATGAGATTTGCACAATTCCCCCATATTGTGATTTCCACCATAAATATTAGTCCCATATTTATTTTACCTATATTTTAAGATTCCTTGACCATGAAAACATACCATTAGCAACTGGATTCATAATTATATCCTTATTAGTTCAGTAGTTATTCACGAAAATCACATTTCTCGTAATGGCGGTTTTCTTCTGGATCTAGCTCCTTAAATATTAAAGCTACATGAAATCTGGTGGCATACTCCCGATGCGGAACTGACTGAGCTACACGATGGCGCTTGTCAGAAATTTCTACCTTTAATATTAAAGGCACAGTAGGCCAAAACGTAAGGGCACCCCCATTTTTTATATAAATTGAGATAAAACCCGCCTTCTGGATCAGATCCGGATCAGCCTTTGAAATGTGATAGAGGACTCCATTGTCAATTCCTGAGTTAAATTTCATGAGTTTTGGTCAAAAATTAAGCGAGATATTGGGAAACAAACATTTTGGCCCCATTTACCACAATGTTAACGAAAATTTCAAAGTAATCCAGAATCCAGGATTTCTTCCGGATAACCCCCAAAAGTTAATCATTTCTTCCTTATCCCATTTCCAACAAACCCTGAAAATTTCATCAAAATCTGTCCATAACTTTTTGAGTTATGTTGCACACTAACGGACAGACAAACAGACAAACAAACAAACCCTGGCAAAAACATAACCTCCTTGGCGGAGGTAAATATTAAGAAAAAACAGCATCTCCACAGTACCATAGCCATCTGTAACTTTCACAAGAAAAGGAAACGGTCCTCTTCCAATGAAGTCCTCTGCTTGGTCCACCAGAGCCTCTTTGACAGCCTCGTATCCGATCAGGACCACGACCCGCTGAGGGCCCAGGTACAGAGTGACCACGGGGCCATAGCGTTCACTGAACTGGGGGTAAAATGGAGGGAAACATGAAGATAAAGAGTAGTACAGAGATCACTTTTTGGGCTTTGGAACATTTGTATTGATTTGGGAGGACGAGACAGAGACAAGACAAAAACCAGATACACTTAAAGCAGGGGTGTCAAACTCATTTTAGTTCAGGGGCCACATTCAGCCTAACATGACATAAAGTGGGCCAGACCAACAAAATAATATAAATATTAGGATAAGAACTTTTTAGTGAGAAAACTAAATTCCGTAATTAAAATGTTTACATCTACGAATTGTACTTGAACATAACATGAACAAATAACAAACAACCTGAAAATTCTTTAGTAAAATAAGTGCAATGTTAACAATATTACAACTTAGTTTATCATTTATGTGAATCACAACTTAGAGATCACAGTGGATCTACAAATACGAAATACACAAAACATTAAATAACAGGGAGAATATTGTTAAAATTCCACATACTTCTCTTATAACATTTCAGATATTCACATTTTTTGTGAAAGGCTAGTCCGTAAATGTAAACATTTTTGTGAAATTTTACTTTTTTAACACTAAAATAAAGAGACAAATTTTCAGTTTTCATTATTCATAGGTTATTATGATAGTATTTAACTGGTCTGATCCACTTTAGACTGAAATGGCCTAAAATGATTTGAACACACTTGATTGTTAATATCTTCAGTGTAATTTTTGCATTTCACAAATTCATCCCAGGGGCTGGATTGAACCCTTTGGCGGGCCGGATTTGGCCCCCGGGCTGCATGTTTGACACCTGTGACTTAAAGGGTATAATGAGACAGAAGTATTTCACATGTTGTACAAATGATGGTGTCTTTGGTACAATGCGACTAAACAATTAATGTTCTTACTGTAATGTTGAAATGACTATCATCTTTAAAGGGAATCAGTTTAGTGACACAGTTTGAGCTTTGATCGGTCTTTAAATAAAATGTGTCTTCTTAGTCCGAGATTGACAGACGACCAAGACCTTCAAAAGTGATCTTGAGGCTGGTCTTCAGAGTACAGCACTACTTTGCCCTGCACATTTAATAAAAAAAGTTAATACTCTTAAAATGCCTGCTCATCTTACAAATATTCAGCCTAATCATGAACATGTGAGAAAGAAACACATAAGAAATTAGATAAATGACCAAGTAACGTTTTATGTTATGTCTCTTACAAAAGCCCCCCATGACCAGTGTAGCGCTGCTTGAAATATCCCATAAGAAACAGAAAGTTATTTATCCATCACTTCTTCTGTGGGATATTTTAGTAGTATTCAGCAGAATGCATTATGGGTAGACTGTCTACGTCTACTGGTTCATGCTCCCTGTAATTACAGAATGCTTATGCTGTCAGTTTGAAAAACATTGTGTTTTGAGTCATTCACTTTGCAATGATGGAAACTCCTGTCTATATTATAAAAGGGAACTGGACTATGTTTGTGTGTGTGTCTCATGCATCACACAAAATCTGGAAAAAGCTGACTGCTGCAGCCTGGCATACTTCTGTATTTTTGCAAAAACGACAAGTTGACAGGACCAATATTTTGGGAGATATTAGTAACTTTGGAATACAAGAACCTTAACCCTTTCAAGGACACTGGTCACTACAGTGGACAGCTACTCTACAGCTGTTCTCTTGTATATTCATGGATTTTGTTGTTTTAGTTCCATATCAGCCAACGCAGTGGACGCTTATGCCTCATCCCATACACTGTAATTTATACCGTTACTGTAACTTTGCTGTTCTTCATAAACCTGATCTGCGCTAACATGTTTAAGTGTTCATTGCGTGGTATTGTTATTAGTCTGCAATTAAAGGTAGGGTAGGAGATCCTGGAAAAATGGTTCCAGCAAGCTATAATTTGAAAATACAAAATTCAAAAGTCCAAACTCCGATGCCTCCAGAGTACCGGATTGTACTCACAGAGGGGGGAGGGACAAATGGCAGTTGAGTTTGATAGACATATCACCATTTAATCATTTCGATGGGCCTGTTAGAATGATTGGATGGTGTTTTTTCAGTCCTGTCCGTTCCACAGGTGTTTATTTATTTATTTGTTAGAGTATTTAATTAATTGGTGGCAATTAGGGTGTGAAGGGGATTTTAAGCAATACAGTAAAAAAAAAAAAAATGCTCCAGGAAAACATTTCCTGCCCTACCTTTAACAGGTTTTGTTTTGGGTTTTTTTAAACAAAAAAGTTTTTTTTCTTGCATATTGTCTTTATTAAAGTATGTTAAAATGTGAGAAAACATCATATTAACTGCATTAAAAATGTTTTTATTTCATAGTTTTCATACAGTATATGAGTAAATATGTTTCTTTGCTTCAAAAATTCAATGTATGGTCTCCAGCTGAGTGGACATTTTTGTAACTCCCTGAAAAATAGGTTCATAAAAAAAAAAAAAAAAATTAATCGGTTTGTTTTTTTAATGCCTAGAGGAATAAAAACACTCAGGAAAAAAAAACTTGATTAAGGCTCTCATAATTCATGCATGAAAGGGTTAAAATCATGTTGCTATGCCCAGAATCATAGAATCATGGAATTGAAGTGGTTTACCTAGCAACAGATAAACAATAGGGCCATGTTGCCATGGTGTCAAATTTCATGTGCAGACAGGCATGCCAGCTGAGAGGTTATTCAACTGAAAATGACAGTGGACAGTGTTTTGGTAAAAAAGAAGTAAAGAAAGTATAGGAATGAACTGTTTTATCTTTATGACATAAAAACTACCACATCTAGAATGCGTGGTTGCCCATGGGTCTACGCACTAGTCTTATATGTCCTCATGGAGAAAGACTCTGGTTGTTACTGTCCTTCCATTCAGGCTGTAGTCCACAGTACAGCTGTGTATTTTAGACAAACAGTTGGCTTCTCTAGAAGTGATTTGCCTTTGACGTATGAAAATCCAGACGAGGGCTGCACAATTATTTGTTAAAAGATCATGATATCGATTCACATCATTACTTAAAAATCCTGAGTTTATCAGCTACTTTAAAAGAGAATGGTCCATACACACAGAAAACAACGAGTTACCAGGAACATCAGTGTTTGTTCTCTGGGAGGCGGGAAAGGCAGTAATGCGTGGGAAAATAATCTCCTTCTCCTCTCATAAGAAAAAGAAAGAGACCTCAAAAATATTGGAGCTAGAAGGTAAAATTAAATCATTAGAGGAGGCCTACTCTGCCACGCCAGATGAGCACATGCTAAACAATATAAGGAAAGCTAAACTGGAACTGAATGAAATAATAAATAAGAAAACACAATTCTTGGTGCAAAGGCTTCGCTTGGAGAACTTTGAACATAGTAACAAATCTGGGAAATTTTTATGCGATCTCATTTCTAAACACGGACGATTCTTAAGCATTTTATGTCATGGCTGCATTACAAACAAACGTACACCCCGCCACACCAACAGATTAATTCCACAGGAAAGACTGCAGAAGTGACCAGACTACTTGTGGAGTGATATGAAAGATGCAAATCAGACGTATAGGAACCCATTTTCCTTCACAGCAGTGCAATAAGCATTTTGTGAAAAAAAATGTGCCAGAGAATCGTGATCACAATTCTAAGCAAAAAAAATGGTGATTCACATTTTGGCCAGAATCGTGCAGTCCTAATCCAGACACTCCTTTAAAAACTCTTACTGCTGTTTTAAAGCTATTTCCAGAATCCTGTAACTGTCTTTTAACCATCAGGATGAAAAATATTCTGTCTGATGGAAAGTCAAAAAGGTTTTTCATTTGTTTTCTATCTGGAAGTGTAGGCTCCAGTCTTTGTTTTGCTTCAGAAACAAGTTTACTGTGTCTTGTCTTGTACATAAAATGGAACATTTTTTAATGCAGTTTAGTGGTTAAGTCTTTGGAAACTAAACAGGGACCATCAGTAAGTTGGGTTTTTTTATTCCTTTAACAGAGTGTGTGATTTTATCAAAGCCTCAATGACTTAATCATGACTGACACTCAGTGCAAAGAACAACTTATTACACATTAACCAAACACTAGAGACACAACAAGTACAAGAAAAATCACTGGTTACATGTCAGTGCAAGTTGTAAATAATATGCAGAGTCAGTATTCAGTCCTCCAGTCTTACCTTCAGCAGACTGTTGTACGGAGCTTTAGGGTCCAGTTGGAGCAGGTTTCCTATAATGGGAACACTGGATGGTCCTGGAGGTAAATGCCACTTTCTACGACCTCTCAGGAGAAGCACCCACAACAACGCAAAGACTAACGCCGCTAAAACCACTGTGTCTAAAACCCCCATAATCTTCCCCTAGATACAGTCTGCCACTTCTGCATCCGAAAAATTCCAAGTACTCAGAGAGCTGCAGCTGTTTGTCTCTGCTCCGTGGTCGCCCGACCTTTTGGCTTTATTTCATGCTGATTTCTGTTCAACGCCATGAGGTTTGTTTGTCTGTCTTATCATGATTATGCAGAAACTACTGCTCTGATTTGCATGAATCTTGATTAAAACTGAAGGGCAAAGCGTCAGGGATGAACCTGTCCAGTTTTTCAGGGGTCTCGACGATGGTGTGTGAACTTCTGAATGTGGAATGTGGGTAAGCGGGGAGTGGAAAGCAATTCAGAGAAACCAGTTCAATGACTGTGTGCAAAGTGCAGGGAAAACATCAGCAGAGGGGGTGTGTGCTGAGAATTACTAGGTCAAGAATGAACTCCAGTAAACTCTGTCTTGAACAGCAGAGGCCAAATGAGGTGACAAAGAGTTGTATCTTCCAGGGTGACAGTTACCATAATTATAAGCAGATTACAGAAAACGCTGTCCACAAGAGCCGAAACAATCAACTGGAACTGGTTGAAAAAAATATTTGATTACAGATTTCCTGATTTGAAGCTTTGTTTCCTTAATGTCACTGTTGCTAAACATTGTTTCTACTGTTGTGTTTCGCACAGACGTTTATTCAGATGCACATGACGCCAGGATCAACACAAACAATGTGGAGCCTAACAAGGCAGGAAATGTCTATAACAGTGGCGGCTGCTCGTCTTTCAGAGAGGGGAGGCTCATCACATCCAAAAAAAACCTGTCAAGTTATTTAAACATAAATTCGTCCCTCCATTCCTTTTTAAGAAAATGGTCAGTGACCTTATCGTAGCAAGTAAACAAGAAAACGTTGAAATTATGTTAAATTGAAACAAGGAAGTACAATGAGTGTGTTTTATTTACAGTGCAAGAAATGAACAAGTAATTTCGTAGTGGTTTCGCTCTTGATTTCACAGCAGAATGTGCGACGGTATTAAACTGAACTGTGTCAGTGAAGGAGTAGATCTCAAAATAGCTGTCAATTAAATGGGATTCAGCCTTTCCACTGATCCTCCAATCAGCACGTGGAAGCCTGGCATCCAGCCCAGCTGAGCTCCGCCCACAGCTCCATTCACCCCCAGAGACGCCGAGCATCCAGGGGTGGGACAACATCGTGGCATTTATCCAATTACCGTCCAGTTTTGAGGCAGTGAAAAAAACTGTTCCACTCAGTCCCATTGAAGTGCATGGACGCTGAGCGTCTACGGACAAATGCACTGAGCAGAGATCGAATGAGAAAACAGCACAACGGGAATGTATGAGAAGTGAACAACATCGAGTTCGTTGATTAGTGATAAAGCTGATTCTGAACGAACTCGTCTGTGAGATGAACGTGTTCAAACACATTTGGAGTCAGTGAAATGTCAACACAACCGAACATATTTAACCATTTGATTTTTTGTAATTTTAGGGGAAGCTGGGCTTCCCTTGCAGTCTGTGAGAAATTGCCATTGGTCTATAACCATAACTTACTCCTTTAAACTTTTAATATTTCACTCAAAAATTTGCAGTTTTTGCTTTTTTTTTTTACTTCTTTTTTTTTTTTTTTAAAGTTAGTTCCACCTTAAATTGTTAGTAAGGTAGTAAGTTGGATACAAATGTGTTGAAGACTACAGTGCACATACTGTTTGGAGATGTCAATTGACTTGTTCACCTTTTTGGCGCAGCATCTAGTGGAAGTCTAGTGGTATTACACCTTTAAGATGCCTCCACATTGACTTCATTTTAGAACTGTGATCCTTATCCTTAGTGCAGTGTTTGTATTTCATACACAACCAACCTGTTTTATGTCTCTGAAATGCTGCGTCCCTCTGTTTAGGCAGAACTTGCTGAATTGACTTTTTTGTAAACTTCTTACATTCCAAAGCAGTATTCTGATGATTTCTGTTTGATCAACAGCGACAGTTATGTAGCATTTGAGTAGTGCAGTGTTTTTCAACTGTGGGGTGCCTGGAAGTCAAATGGGGTCGTCTGAAATTTCTAGTAATTCATGAAAAATCACAAATAAATTTTTTTTTCTTAATGATTCAATATATATTTCATTATAATGAAAACACCACACACTTTTCCTAATAAAAATCAAGTTAAAATAAAATGCAGGATATAATATCTGATAGGGCATATCTTGATTACCCACCTGGCCCTGCTAAGACATCTTCAAGAGAAACTGAGAAACAGACACCAAAAAAGTGCATTATATACATTATATAGCTTAAATGTCTTCTAAAATTAAAGTTTATTTGCAACACAGTATAGCAAACCATTACATGATCAAAAACAAGTTAATTTTTTGCAAAAAATATCTCTGTTTTGAATGTCAGGGGTCGCCAGAAATGTGTGATATTAAAATGGGGTCACGAGCCAAAAAAGGTTGGGAACTACTGGAGTAGTGAATAAAAGAGGACCAGTACTACAAATAATATTAAATGGACTGAACTTGTATGGCGCATTTTCTACACCTTCTTAGTGCCCAAAGCGCTTTACAATTCCTCACATTCACCCATTCACACACACACTCATACACCAGTGGGCGACTGCTGCCATGCAAGGCCTGGCCTGCCTGGCCCTACTGGGAGCAACTGAGCAATTTAGGGTTCAGTGTCTTGCCCAAGGACACTTCGACATGTGGACAGTCGGAGCCAGGATTTGAACCGACAGATCATATGGGTGTGTATGTGTGATTATACAGGGAAATAGACAATATTTGGAATGAATGTTTTATTGTTGGACGATAGTAAAAAGGACCACAAAGCAGTTTTTTTGTTTGACAGAAGTTGTATTTTTTTTACTGATATAACTTTTTACAATAACATTTTTTAATCATATGTGACAAAAACTTTTATTAATAGATGTAGTGAATTCACAGTTCTTATTTAGAAGTTATAATTGACTGAACAGTATATACATATTTATAGCAGCACATTCATTTCTATTGTGTGATAAAGTATGATAGCAGTCAATACATAAAATTATATGATATATTTACAATAGAAAAAGATTAGAGGCTGTTCCTTACATTTAAAGTTTAATGTCTGCTGTACAATAGTCATCATCTTATTGCGTTACATGTTGGTTTTTAAGCCGCAGTTCTTTTCACCGCTGCTTTGCCATGAGTTCGTATCTTCGTGGCACGTTGGCAAAGCTGCTGTACTCTGGAATTAAGTTAATAGTGTCAGGACCACCGCTGCATGAGAAGGTGAAATGCTGCAGCAGCGTCACAATGAAGATGAAAAGCTCCATCCGAGCCAGAGACTCTCCAACACAGGCTCGTTTCCCTGTGGAGAGACAAACAAGACACACTGTGATATTAAAAATACAGACAGTGATAATGTTCATGAGAGCGACTCTGCTGGTTGATCATGAGGCCTATAGACCTGTTTTTAACCCCTTATAGCATATGATCAAAACAAACTGTAATGCTGCCTTCATGTGCTATGGACATTATGGTAAATACTACTTACTAAATCAAAAATTGCACATGAACGCCCCTCATGTTGTATTTTCCACTGGGGAACTGGGAAAAAATTTTGATACACGAGCTGCCAAAGTGAAAATAACCTTTAAACACGGTGGGGAGCTACCAGGGATCAATGGTTAATCATGAACGATAAACATTGCTTTTATTAACATTCTGTTGCTGTTAGCTGATGATTTTGCATGTTTATAGTGTAGGCAATTTGCAAAAAAAAAAAAAAAAAAAATATTACAAAAAATAGTGGAGTTTGCATGTTCTCCCTGTATGTGTGTTTGGGTTCTTTCCGTGTACTCTGGGTTCCAAAGACATGCATTAATAGGTTAATTGGTTAAACTAAATTGCCCATAGATGTGAATTTGAGAGTGCTTGGTTGTTCATCTCTACAGTCGCGGAAAAAATTATCAAACTATCTAAAGTCATCAAAAACTAGAAGCACTCGGAGAGCGCAGACCTCCGCCAAGGCTGATCAGTGGCCCCCCCCGTGGGCCCCCCCACGCCAAGGAGGTTATGTTTTTGCCAGGGTTTGTTTGTTTGTTTGTCTGTCCGTTAGTGTGCAACATAACTCAAAAAGTTATGGACAGATTTTGATGAAATTTTCTGGTCTGCGCCCCCCCCGTGGGCCCCCCCACCCCCGATCACCACCAAAATTTAATCATTTCTTCCTTATCCCATTTTCAACAAACCCTGAAAATTTCATCAAAATCTGTCCATAACTTTTTGAGTTATGTTGCACACTAACGGACAGACAAACAAACAAACAAACAGACAAACAAACAAACCCTGGCAAAAACATAACCTCCTTGGCGGAGGTAACAATGGTTACGCAATCAAGTACTAACTCCCGTGTGTATCATGTGACTAAAACAGACAGAAAAGAAAACATGGAATGCCTAAAAGCACTGTTTTTGTCAGTACAATGCCATAGATATTGATGGAAGAACTGAAGTGATTTTGGTTATTATCAAGAAAACATGGAAAATGGATAGATATCAGCTCTGAAATTAAACTATTATGAGATATTTTTGTTGTTATCATTATATTTGTCCAAACAAATGTACCTTTAGTTGTACCAGGCATTAAAATTAACAAGAAATTGAAGAAAACAAGGGTGGTCTGATAATTTTTTCCACAACTGTACATATATGAGTTATACACGTCCCTGCAACCCTCTCGAGGATAAAGTTCAGAAGATGAATGAATGAATGAATGAATGAATGAATGAATGAAAAACAAAACAAAACAAAACAAAACAAAACAAAACAAAACAAAACAAAACAAAACAAAAAACTGCTGTAGCAAATTAATTAACAAGTACAAAACTGTTTTACCCAAGGAGCAGGTCACCATAAACTGAGTGTCACCCTTTTTTCATTTTGCTACAACAAGAAAACGCACTTGAACACAACACACTGGTAATTTCAAATTCACAAGAAGAAAGATCCATCTTTCCGATAGCACCTGAAGGCAGCATAAGTCCTCAGGCATCTGGAATTGACGTCATGGACCTGGTGAAGGTGCTTAAAGCTAACCATGGTAAGAACACCTAGCGTTAGCATGTTTCTCTCTGACAGTGCTATCAGCTAGCTTATGGGCACACACTTAAGACATAAAATATGAGTAAAGAAATGTAACTTGAACTAATGCCAAGTACCAGCTGAACCATAGCATTAAAGGAAAGGTATTTCTGTCATTTTTCCCCTGAAAAATATTTATGACAAGGTTTTTTCATGCCAACGCTAATGCTAGGTGCTACATGTATCTGGTGTAGCATTACGGTGCCATAATGACTTACAGGGGCTCACAAGGGGCTAAATTCATTTATATAACTAAAATACACCTATAAGTGTACTTAATGTGACTTTAAGTGCCTTAAATACTGTTTCAGCTCCAGGTTTGTTTACAGTAGTGCACTGCCTCACTTCATACTGAGCTGTGTATTTTTATAAGTCAGATAAATGATTGATAAATTAAACACCAAGTTTGAATATGTGAAACACCTCATAAAAGTCCAATTCTATATCAGAGGAATCCATAACATCTGGTTTGACAGATGTGACAGGAAGTAATATTAGCTAGTGCGAAACTTCCCTTTTTAACTTTAACTTTAATTCATCTGCTTCCTCTGCTCTATATCATCATATCTGAAGTGTTATAATGACAACTGGATGTGTTTTATAGACTCAGGGACACAGAACTGCAGCAGAATGAATGCAAAAGAATAACCAGGAGTGGACCTGGACACAGGAAGTGACATCACAGTTTAACAACCAGGTAGGATGAGTCAAAATGTAGAGACTGAATTTCCCTACAAAGATAATAAAATTACACTGGAAAAAATCTACATCTTACCAAGTGTATTTTTCTCATTTTTCGTCAAAATATCTCATCACACTTAAAATAAGACATAATCAACTAAAGAGTAACTTTTAAGTGAGATATAAGAGCTTATTTTTTGACAATAGATCTTGAAAATATTATTTCAAGAAATCTTACCAAGATAATTTTCACTTGTTCCATTGGCAGATTTATTTTTTTTTGCTTAATTCAATTCAATTTTGCTTAATTCAAACAAAAAAAATCTGCCAATCGAACAAGTAAAAATGATCTTGGTAAGATTTCTTGAAATAACATTTTCCAGATCTATTGTCTAAAAATAAGTCCTTATATCTCACTGAAAAGTAACTCTTTAGGTAGTTATGTCTTATTTTAAGTGTGATGCGATATTTTGACTACAAATGAGAAAAATACACTTGGTAAGATTTTGATTTTTTCCAGTGTACTTTAAAAAATACAACAGAAATGTGTCTAATCATTTACCTGCAGCAAAAGGCATGAATGCAGGGTTCTTCTTAAAGTTGCCGTTGTGGTCCAGGAAGTGCTGAGGGTTGAAGGAGAATGGAGTCGCCCATTTCTTTTCTTCTTTGAGAACAGAGTGCAACATGGGAAGAATCACGGTGTTCTGTTGAGATGAGACACAGTGGGTTTATATGAACCCTGGTGCTGTGGTCTGATTGGGCTAACGTTGTGCATCTGAGGATACCTTAGGGATGGTGTAACCTCTGAAGGAGATGTCGTAGAGCGCATAGTGAGGCAGGCTGAACGGGACGATGTCCAGGAAACGCTGCACCTCGTGGATGACGGCGTCGGTGAAAGGGACGGACTTCCTGTCCTCCATGTTTGGACAGCGCTCCTGTCCGATTACTGTGTCAATCTCATGCTGCATTTTCTCTGGAGGAAATGAAGCAGGATGATACTAAGTATAGATACATACATACAAACATACATACATACAAACATACATAGAGTCATCAAAAAAATTATTAGACCATCAAAAGTCATCAAAAACAATGCTTAAGCAATCAAGTACTAACTCCTCTGTGTATCGTGACTAAAACAGACAGAAAAGAAAACATGGAATGCCTAAAAGCAGTTTTTGTCAGTACAATGCCATAGATATTGATGTAAGAACTGAAGTGATTTTGGTTATTATCAAGAAAACATGGAAAACGGATAGATATCAGCTCTGAAATTAAACTACTATGAGCTATTTTTGTTGTTATCGTAATATTTGTCCAAACAAATGTACCTTTCATTGTACCAGGCAGTAAAATGAACAAGAAATTGAAGAAAATAAGGGTGGTCTAATAATTTTTTTCACAACGATCGACAGACAGACAGACAGACAGATAGATTATAACATGTATAACGTAATTTTTCAGTAATGTGGAGGTGGATACGTACAGTTACAGAAAAAATTGTTAGACCACCCTTGTTTTCTTCAATTTCTTGTTCATTTTAATGCCTGGTACAACTAAAGGTACATTTGTCTGGACAAATATAAGGATAACAACATAAATAGCTCATAGTTTAATTTCAGAGCTGATATCTATCCATTTTCCATGGTTTTCTTGATAATAACCAAAATCACTTCAGTTGTTACATCATTATCTATGGCATTGTACTGACAAAGACAGTGCTTTTAGGCATTCCATGTTTTCTTTTCTGTCCATTTTAGTCACATGATACACACAGAGTTAGTACTTGATTGCATAACTGTTTTTTTTTTTATGACTTTTGATGGTCTAATAATTTTTTCCGTAACTGTATCAGTAAAGTGCATAGTGGAAATATGTTTAGGACCAGGTTTAAATGTCAGGCAGAGGTGAGTTGTGTTGTTAAGGATTATTTTTTCGTTGTCGACCTCAGTGTCCTCGGGGCTGAACATGTGGGTGTGACATACCCTGGATGTCAGGGTGTTTGATCAGGACACTGAGGGCGTATCTGATGGTGGAGCTGGTGGTTTCGGTTCCTGCCACAAACAGATTCAACACTGTCGCCACCAGGTTGTCATGGTGGAACTCAGTCGTAGGAAGGTCTTTTTCCTGTCAACAGCAACATGTTATAAAATGCACAGACAGAATTAATACATACTTATATTACAGAACAAATTCAATATATGTACACACTGAGAAAATACCTGATGTATACTGATGAAATACAAAATACAGAGGATAATATAAATAAATGGTGATAAATCCCTTAAGAAAGATTTAAACATAGAGAAAATTTCGGTGGGAACTGACATAGAAGTAGCACTGGGTCTTTATGGGTTAACCCTTGGTATCCGGGTACACCTTTTAGGCACACTTTGCACTTCATGTTAAAAAACTTCATATTATTTTTCACAATTTAAATAAGGTTAGAATTCAAAAGTTGTTCATTTTTGCATGATCTTTAAAATTCTGGCCACCAACTAAAATGCGCACATTGTAAACAAAAGAAAATTACAAGACTAGCATCTGTCTCCCAAGTGTGCCTAAAACGCACTATTTCTTCCATTTGATATGTATGATTAGGACTGACCTTGATGTACAAAAATAAAATCAAATTAGAGCAGAAAAATAAATCAATATATAATATTTAATTGTTGGATTTATAGGTGTGCATTTTACGCACACTTGGTGACAGATGCTAGTATTTTTGAACATTTTACCTAGCGCCAAAAATAATAATGCAAATTAACCAATGTTGCTGTTAATCACTGACATATGCCAGGCTACAAAAATCAAATAATATGTGATTCACTTTTTATGTAATATATTGAAAAAAAAAATCTTTTGTGTTTTTTGCATCCAAAAAAATGGTTTGTTTACATTACAAACACGACATTTAAAAGGTTAAAAAAATGTGACAATTATTGAGTATTTGGTATTTTTATTTACGGCTCAAGTTGATGAAATAGAAAAAAGTGTAAAAGAATTAAAAACAAACTGTATGAAAAATTTTTTTGACATTATTCCACAAGTGTGCCAAAAAGGCACATTTGGTGCTTAATAAGGGCCTTGCTGGACGGGATACCGGAGGGTTAATATTGTGGCTTTAATGTCTTTTTTTCCTTGTCATTGTGGTCCTAATGTTACCCATATTCCCTGAGTGAGAACAGTGAATTCCAGTCAGATGAGGAACTATCTCTTAACACTAAAGACACTGTAAAGGGTTATTTGAGCAGTTACAGCTGAGTTTTGTTCTAACCTGGTCCATCCTGAGGAGGAAACAGTCGATGAAGTCTCTCGGTGAACTGGGGTCTAGTGTTTTCTTGTGTTCTTGTATTTTCACTTGAATAAACTCCCTCAACTCTTCCATTTGAGCAAAAACAGTGTGTTGATGACCGGGCAGATGGTCCATGATCCACGGGAAGATATTGAACATCTGTAGAAGGACAAACAGCAGCATGAGTTCCTCTAAAGGTAAGAGTGAAGAAACCTTTTATTTCACAGTTCTCTGATTTCAGTCTTACCGTACCTGACCGCGAGGGCTGCTGCCAAACTTTAATACTTCAGCGATGACGTGAAGTAGGCGAAGGAACTGTGCATCATCGTAGTCAAAGCGTTGTCCAAAGACCAGACAGCAGATCACATTGGACACAGTTTGGCTGAGTAAGAACGTCGGGTTGAAGGACTTCCCTGGAACAGAAGAGAACATGCAGTTTTATTGAACAATCTCTGATCTACTAAACTATGGGCTCTCAAACTTTTTACAGTGGACTACCCCCTGAAATATACTTTTTTAACCAAGTTTCCCCAACTCTCGCTTCAGCATTTTTTTTTATAATACTTTATTTTTATATCCAAATTTTACAGTATACAGAATAAACAAAAAGAACAAAAAACAGACCACAACAGTTAGAAAATCTAGGTTCACCCTTTAGACAAATAAAATACAGACAGGTTCAGGACAAATTAGGCAAAAAAAAAGTCAAAATAAGCATATATAAGTATAAGATTATACAGATTCAAGGATTTCTTTGATTAACATACACATTCCATTTTTCCCAATATTTTTTATATTTTCGTTTCAGTATTTTTGATTGAAAATATGAAGCAAAATTTGTTTGTGTGCTGAAGGTGTCAGTTTTTATTTTCAAGACTTTGTAACCAAACAGCATATATTTAGCTGTAATATATGAAAAATAACACATTTTATGTGCAAATTTTGTGCAAAATATAAACTGAAAAGTGCCCTCTTTCATTGATAAGAAAAATAAATTGGTCATTAATGACTAAATGAACCTTTCATCAACAAAAAATAATTACTTAAATAAACTCATCTTGAATGATATAAAATACAAAAATGTTCTTCAAATGTTACCAAAGGTTTTTTTCAGTGTTTCTTGTTCATCCAATACATTTTATTTTTATTTATTTATTATTTATTTATTTATTTAACACGGACATTGTACATTAATTCACATACTGTAGCTGTAAATGCACCAGTTTGCCTCATGGCAATTTTTCACCTGGAGTCCCTGGACAGATGTTGAATTGTCTGAATTTCTAGATTTCTGGGTATAGAATAAATTAGTCTAAAGCAATCGTTGAATTACCTGAATTTTAATCAAGTATTCACTCTTTATGGATCAGTGCATACATTTTTACATTTTCAGAACCTCCACATAAACTCTATGTACGTTTGTTTGTGTTTTTTTTCTACCTTAACCTGTGAGTGAAGCTTCAGTGGTTACGTAACACTAGTGTTTACTTTGCACAACCTTCCATAAAAGATAAGGATTAAAGAGTGGAGCTGAACTGGAACAGATAAATAGAAACCAATAATCACTCAAAGCCTCCAGTCACTGCTGTGGTTTTGATCTGTCGTTTCATATTTCAGTCAGTGTCTGTTGAGTCCTGAGAAAACCTCTACAGCTATGATTGAGGACGGAATAAACTTAGCCTGATGGATTATAATCATAACCGTCTCTTACATCATGTGAACTATGTGTCCTTAACAGCAGCTGAGAACTCACCTTTAAATGAATTCACTCGGTCCCTCAGGTGTTTGCTTTCCTCTTGGATCCATTCCTCCATCCCTTTTCGTCCCATCCCAAAGTCCCTCAGGGTGCTCAGGGTGAAACGCCGCAGCTGACGCCAACGCTCTCCGTTACCGATGCCCAAACCTGATTAATGGAGGATGGCGGGACAAATAAGTACAATATTCAGTCTCAGAGGTGAAGGCCTTTAAAATATGACTGAGGAAACACAGGAAATGAGTGATAATAAAACACAGTTGATTATTGAAACAACAGAAATTTAATGGATAGAATTAAGACAATGTTACTCTCGCAACAAACAATGAAAATATAAAAAAAGATAAAACTTAGAAAAATATAAATCATTTAACCCTCTGGTATCCCGTCCAGCAAGGCCTTTACTAAGAACCAAGTGTGCCATTTTGGCACACTTGTGGAATAATGTCAAAAAAATTTTCATCCAGTGTGTTTTTAATTTTTTTACACTTTTTTCTATTTCATCAACTTGAGCCGTAAATGAAAATACCAAATACTCAAGAATTGTCACATTTTTTAACCCTTTAAATGCTGTGTTCGTAATGGAAACAAACCATTTTTTTGGACGCAAAAAACACAAAAAATATTTTTTTTCCAATATACTACATAAAAAGTGGATTTCATATTATTTGATTTTTGCAGTCTGGCATATGTCAATGATTAACAGCAACATTGGTTAATTTGCATTATTATTTTTGGTGCTAGGTCAAATTTACAATAATACTAGCATCTGTCACCAAGTGTGCCAAAATGGCACACCTATAAATTAAACTATTAAATATTATATATTGATTTATTTTTCTGCTCTAATTTGATTTTATTTTTGTAAATCAAGGTCAGCCCTAATCATATATCAAATAATCATTCATTTTACATTTTTTAACTCTGTAAATGATCTCTATTTATCATAATGTCACTACATTTTTTGATGCAAAAAACACAAAATATGATGTTTTTTTCAAAATACTACAAAAAAATTGGATCACATATTATTAGATTTTTGCAGCCTGGCATATGTCAATGATTAACAGCAACATTGGTTAATTTGCATTATTATTTTTGGTGTTAGGTCAAATGTTCTAAAATACTAGCATCTGTCACCTAGTGTATGTAAAACACCCATCTATAAATCAAAGAGGATCACCTAAAGCTTGTACAAAATATTAAATTCTGAATTACAAGAATAAAACGATGATCAATTATTTAACAATAATAACAACAACAAGGAACAATAACTACAACAATAAAACCACAATATCCAGTTGATTGACAGCAGGAGCTGCAGTCACATGAGGCTCCATGCAGACTGAACCTCCCTATGTGGACCAGACCTGCCCCCGGGTTAGACCCACTGTACACTGGGGAGGGAGTGGAGGGGGGGTGGGGGTGGGCCCCCCAGATGTTGGTGCTACCCCTGGTGTCTGGGGGTAGCACATCCTGGTACCCGGACTAGCATGTTCCCCCCGGCTTTGGCACACACCAAAGCGGCACACCCGGACACACCCTCTGACGACACACCCTCTGTGGACACACCTTCTGAGAACACACCCTCTGAGGACACACCTTCTGAGGACACACCCTCTGAGGACACACCTTCTGAGGACACACCCTCTGTGGACACACCCTCTGTGGACACACCTTCTGAGGACACACCCTCTGAGGACACACCTTCTGAGGACACACCTTCTGAGGACACACCCTCTGAGGACACACCTTCTGAGGACACACCCTCTGTGGACACACCCTCTGTGGACACACCTTCTGAGGACACACCCTCTGAGGACACACCTTCTGAGGACACACCCTCTGAGGACACACCTTCTGAGGACACACCCTCTGAGGACACACCCTCTGAGGACACACCTTCTGAGGACACACCCTCTGAGGACACACCTTCTGAGGACACACCCTCTGAGGACACACCTTCTGAGGACACACCCTCTGAGGACACACCTTCTGTGGACACACCCTCTGTGGACACACCCTCTGAGCGGATCAGAGGAAAGAGCAGCGGCCTGGTGAGGAACCAGCTGTTCATCCACGCAGGTGTCATAGCTTCGGTTGAATAGGGGGGGGGAGTCACCCTGTCCACGGCTGCGGGCTTGGCTGCGCCTCAACACCGCGGCCGGTCACCGAACCGGATCATGGCGTTGATGGGTTGGAATGGCTTTAGGGGCATGGTGGTCCAAACACAGACCTACCGGTCCGTTTGTCCCACATGCTGTGGGTTTCCTGGTGGTGGAAGCGGTGCCCCCCGGCAGGAAGAGGCCCAAATACGCACTCATCTGCGGGGTCACTATGGGTCCGGTTCCGGTCGGAGCGTTTTCCCTGGAGGTTGGTCTGGTCTACGGTCATCTGGACTATGTCGTCAGTGAGACAGAAATTGAAAACCTCCTGATCCGGGCCACGGTATAAGTTGGATCAGGCTCAGAGCACCGGCGGTCCCCCCGGTGTCCATGAGAAAACAGCGGAGAGGCGCACGGCACCTGCCCGCTCCTGGACACCCCTCCCCCTGCGTGAACCCCCTCCGTGCTGAAATCTGGTTCCATCGTGTCAGGTAGGGGATGCAAAGTCCGAAATGCCCCTGTGATCTAAACTGGTCCTCTTCAGACCCACCTGCAGCCGCAGGTTTGTGAACACAGTCACATTTTGCTTTTGTTCATATGTTTTTGCAGTGCTGCTGAATGTCCGCTGGTGTTGCCCCTCAGTGCTGTGGAATACTGGTGTGTGTGGGGCAGTCTGCGCATGTGTGCACTGTGTGGTTCATAAGAATAAAGTAGAACAGGGGTTTGGATCTTTTATAAAAAATCTACACGTGAAATGCAGAGACTGAACAACAGTGCACTTTGAAGGCTTCATGCGCTTTTTGCGCAAAAGGCCAAAAAGTCTTATAATGTACACACCACGCATGTACGCGCACGCGTGCATTCACATGCACACACATGCACATGAACTCACACACACCCCCCACACATAAAACACCCTCACAGAGCCTGAGTGAAGAGGGGAACAGGGAACAATACACTGCCATCTAATGGGAAAAAAAATATGCAATTTCTTCCTCTTCCAAATATGGTAAAAGTGACGTCACAGGGTAAAAACATGGTTAATAAATTAATTTAGCCTCTCACCTCTCAAATGAAGCCCAGATATCAGTAAAAGCATGATTTATGCCTTAATGGCTTATGGATCAAAAACAGTGGTTATAATGGAAGAAATAGTGCGTTTTTGGCACACTTGGGAGACAGACGCTAGTCTTGTAATTTTCTTTTGTTTACAATGTGCACATTTTAGTTGGTGGCCAGAACTTTAAAGATCATGCAAAAATGAACAACTTTTGAATTCTAACCTTATTTAAATTGTGAAAAATAATATGAAGTTTTTTAACACGAAGTGCAAAGTGTGCCTAAAAGGCACACCTGGATACCAGAGGGTTAAAGGGTTTTTATGCAGTGTTTCTGTTTTCAAATATTAAAAAATGACCTGAAATTATTATTATGGTGTTTATTAAAGAGCTGTGAAGTTCTGCCAAAGATGATAGTGTGTTGCTTTGTAGATATATGAACTGAATTTATTTACAGTGACAGACTGGGGGATTTATGCGACCACTAGAGGGAGTAGTGTGCCACCGTCGGTCTACCATGGTGAAGAAAAACGATCACCACAGTGAAAGTGGCCAGATGGGATGAGAACCATTCAGAAACTATTTTTAAAGTCAAAGAAAGTGACAAAGTGATAAATGCTATAAGTACTGTTGTTGTTTTCACCACTGGATACAGCTTTAAATGAATAGGTTTGATTAGGAGACTTGTGAAGGTAAAAAGTTATTATGGGATGTTATTATCTTTGCTAAATTTCGTTTTTGATCCACGATTCACACTAAACTGTGACAGTTCTGACCTTGTTTGGAAGATTCCAAGCAGCTATTAAGAACACAAACGGTACAGAAAACAGAGGTGATTAGTGGTTTTACTATCACTGTTTTCAGTCTAAAAACAGAGCTAAGCTAACAGAGCTAAGCTAACAAAGCTATAATGTAAACCACAGATGTAAAACATGCGGCCCGGGGCCAAATCCGGCCCACCAAAGGGTCCAATCCAGCCCGCGGGATGAATTTGTGAAATGCAAAAATTACACTGAAGAAATTAACAATCAGTGGTGTCAAAATCATTTTAATTCAGGTTCCACATACAGACACATACAGTCCAATTAGATTTCAAGTGAATCAGACCAGTAAAATACTATCATTATAACCTATAAATTATGACAACCCCAAATTCTCTCTTTTTTTTAGGTGTAAAAAAAGAAAATTACATGAAAATGTTTACATTGCCAAACAATACTTACACAAACAATACTTTTACAAAAAACGTGAATAACCTGAACAAAAATGAACAAATGGAAATGTCTTAAGAAAAGTGAATGCAATTTTTCCAAAATTCTGCCTGATACTAAATGTTTTGTGCGATTGTAATGCACATGTGTGAATGATAAGCTGATAAACCGAGGCAGAATATTGGTAAAATTGCACTTGTTTTTCTTAAGACAATTCAAGTTGTTCATGTTATTCAGATTTTTAAGGAAACTTTGTAAATATAAACCTGATCATAATATAATTTTACTTTTTTCACTTATTATTTTACTGGTTCGGCCCACTTGAGATCAAATTGAGATGAATGTGACCTCTGAACTAAAATGAGTTTGACACCCCTGATGTAAACTATCAGCTGATGCAGCATGTGAAGATTATAAGACACAGTGTTATTTTGAGTGACTGTTAAAATAAGCGTATATGAGTTTTAGTTTGAAGAAGAAAACTTAATGATACCATAATACAGATGTGTGTAAATAAGTTTTAGACTTTATTCAGTGACTGATTCAGTCATAGTGGTGATTTGTTGGTGGTTTTGGTCCTAAGTGTGTTCTCGTACCAAACTGACCAGCAGGGGATATCAAAACGGTGCATCAATTCTACATAGAACCACTTTAAATGATCTAAAATGAGAGCAATTATTAGTAAAATATGGTGAAATTAAAAAGGTAAATTGCCCTAGAGATACAAATTATGCAATTTACATGTTCTATGTTGCATCTGCACAATGAATAAAACTAGATTTTCCAAGATTTGTGAAAACAGCAGAATGGAATAATTTTAGGATGTTTTATGGGTGCTGCTATTAAGAGATAATAATGCAATGATATATGGAGGTAAAAGACCAGTGAGTGTTTTATGAATGAATAAAATCCAGCCAACTTTGGTATGAACTTCACAATGGTAAGGACTGTAGTTACCACTCTTGGAGCAGATCAATAAACAGCATGTGTTGGATTGAATGTGCAGCTGAAGCATGTATAGAATAGCACCATTAATCAATAATTATGTTCTGACAGTACAGTTGAATCCAGATTGAAAGTGTGTTGTTACCATAACCCCTGGTGGCTTTGACCAGGAATGGCAGCGGTCCTCTGCCTGTGAAGTCATCGGCCTGGTCCACCAACGCCCCCTTCACCGCATCATACCCGACCAGAACCACGGTCCGCTGCCAGCCCAGGTACACCGTCATCACAGGCCCGTAGGTTTCACTGAACTACAAAAACACAGCTTAGTATGGTAAGAAACGTCACCAAAATACACAAATACAAAGGTCACATGTGTTTGTGCAGTGCTGTTTCACTTCACTTACTTTGAGAATGCTTTTAAAAGGTGCATTTTTGTCGATCATAGGCAGGTTACCCACTATTGGAAGTGCAAAAGGTCCTGGAGGCAGACGGTATCTCCTGCTGTTTCTGACGCTGAACAGCCACAGCAGAGCCACGATCAGCCCAGCGAGGATCACAGTAGCAGAAAAATCCATAGCGCTCTTTCCACTTTGCCTTCTCTCTGCAAGTTAAAAGCTCTGTGATTGACCAGAGGCGGCGACAGGTACTTATAGCTGAATATTTGTGTTCATGTTTAACAGGGGGTTGGCAGGAGCACTGCATTAGGCCACAGGTGAATTATGTGACTTGGCTGCACACCTTAGTGCACCTTCACCTTAATTCCACTGGATGAAAGTCTGTTTGACTTGAATTATTGGACAAACATCTCTTCAAGGCCGAGACACCATTCTATCTATGAATGCTGTGTCCTTTTACCCACAAGGAATCCTGTTTAACAAGTCCAAACAAGCATGGCTGAAATCAACTCAGAGTAAATAGAGAAGAAAAACTCATTTAACTTTTAAATTCTAAACTACTTTTCAGATAATTGTCTTATTTTTAAAGCTTGAACTTTATAAGGATTACCATTGTAACAGTCTGCCTGTTTTTGCAATAAGTGTCAGAAAATGCCTTTTTGCCAATTCTTTGGCACCTTTTTTCAGGAAGAACTTATTTATTTATTTAACTTTTTCTTAACTTTTTTTTTTTTTTATAACTTGTCTTGTCCAGCATCATAACAGCAGAATGGTAGTCTGGCTGCCTTTTGGCATTGAACAAATTTGCTTTGCCAAGGGTAACTTCATAAAGAATACAAAGCTCTCCTTGATATTCTACTATCTTTATTACGAGTTTTGTTGAACCACATTTTGATGTTGGACCTGACATTATATATTACTTACTTACTTACTTACTTATTTATTTATTTATTTATTTATTTATTTATTTATTTATTTAGCACAACAACAAATCAAGCATAAGGACAAGCAAAGAAACAAACTGTACAGGTGAGATCAGAAAACCCCATGGGGTTTATAAAATTAATCTCACCTCATTACAGCATTAGCATAAAGAAAGACAATAGAAATAAAACAATAATATTCAAAGTACAACAAAAATATAAACAAAGAACTTGAAAAGCGCAGACCTCTGCCAAGGCAGATCAGTGCCCCCCCACCCCATCACCACCAAAATTTAATCACTTGTTCATCAATGGAACAAATGAAAATTATTTTGGTAACATTTCTTGAAATAAGATTTTCAATATCTATTGTTCAAAAATCAGTTCTTATATTGCACTGAAAAGTTACTCTTTAGGTGATTAAGTCTTATTTTAAGTGTGATGAGATATTTTGACAAGAAATGAGAAAAATACACTTGGTAAGATTTTGATTTTTTCTAGTGTAATAACCCTCAACTTTAATTTGAGCTTTTATGAGCATCTATATGATCAGTGAATTAAATGTGGGAAAATACGTGATTTTCATTGAAAAAACACAAAATACAGAAGATAATATTACAATAAATGGTGATAAACCACTTAAGGAAAGTTAAATATAGAGAAAAATTCATTTGGGATCTGCCACAAAAGTAGCACTAGGTCTTTATGGGTTAATTCAATGATCATCATCATCATATGTGCACCGTCGATGCCACATCTAGTAGTTATGTAAGACTGTGTGTTTACTTTATCCACAATCCTCAAAAAGAGAAAAGGATTAAAGAGTTCAGATGAAGGGAAAGAGATAAATACTCTGAGTAATCCCACAAAGCTCTGTCTTCAGTGTTCAGTTGATTTTCATCAGCCTTCTGTGGGTTGATAACTCTTTAAAGCCAAAGAGACGCTGTGCTTTAAAGATGTTTAGACCTGTTTTTTTAAGTATACCATGTATCACATAGACTTTAGATTGTTTTTATTTTAGCTGAAAATTATCTCATATACAGTACATAGACATATCAACATCACAACAGTGTCAGTGTGATCCCATCTCATTCCATCTGATACTTTTTTTTTTTCCAGTCGTTGATCTCCAAACCCTGAACTGAAGAATGTGGGGAATACAGTCACGGAAAAATTATTAGACCATCAAAAGTCATCAAAAACAATGGTTATGCAATCAAGTACTAACTCCTGTGTGTATCATGTGACTAAAACAGACAGAAAAGAAAACGTAGAATGCCTAAAAGCACTGTTTTTGTCAGTACAATGCCATAGATATTGATGTAAGAACTGAAATGATTTTGGTTATTATCAAGAAAACATGGAAAATGGATAGATATCAGCTCTGAAATTAAACTACTATGAGCTATTTTTGTTGTTATCATTATATTTGTCCAAACAAATGTACCTTTAGTTGTACTAGACATTAAAATGAACAAGAAATTGAAGAAAACAAGGGTGATCTAATAATTGTTTCCGTGACCATAATTGTACAATATATCATTTATATACTGTATCTGTAGTTACTGTTAAGTCGCTGAAGAGCTGTTGAACAATGGTCCACAGGCTACACTGGGTTTTTTGCATTCTTGTCACTATGTCAGATACACTATATAGACAAAAGTATTTGGACACATTGAATTATATAATTTTATATTGTAATAAATATTATTGTATTGCATTGATTTGTTTTGTTTAAATTATTATCTTTGCTTCCAAAATGCCTTAGAGACGGTTTTACTTAATTTCTCTCAACGTTGATTTATTTATTTTTTTATCCATGACTATGATTTATATGTCCTACCTCTAAATTTCTAAAATATTTTTCATGCTCTGACTGTAAATAATAATTTTCTACCACAACTAACCATCTACTTTCTTCTCCTCTCATTAAACTTTAAGGAAATATTGATGTTTATATCTCAAATCAGCATCAACAGGACATCTTACAGTTGTAAACATGATGTGTCCCAATATTTTTGTCCATATAGTTTAGAAACATCAATATTTCCTTGAAGTTTAATGGGAGATTTTTCTTCCGAAGCATTTTTGAAGCAAAGATAACAGTTTAAACAAGACTAACCTGTGCAATGCAATGATATTTATCTCAATATAAAACTATATTCTGTTCAGAGGCTCCGTAGTTACCGTGGAGACACCGTCATCTTCTACAACACTGATTCACCAGTAAAACCCATGGAGTTGGATCAGTGACAGTGGATGGACGGACTTGTTTTATGTTCAGTTAATGATATATTTTACTGAAAAAGTCACTTTGTCTTCACTTTTTTCTGTTTCTGACATAATAACCCTCAACTTTAATCTGAGCTTTAATGAACATCTACATGATCCGTAAATTAAATATAAGAAAATACCTGATCCTCACTGGAAAAAATGCAAAATATAGAGGATATTATTATAATAAATGGTGATAAATCACTTAAGAAAAGTTAAATATGAAGAAAAAAATATTTTGGGATTGTCACAAAAGTAGCACTGGGTCTTTTTGGGTTAAAAGTTGTTTTTTGTTGAATCTGTGTCTTTTCTGTTGCCGTTATCTGACAGTTTCCACAGACACAAAGAAAGAATTTCCATAAGAATAACAAACAAAACTGTTTTTACTGCAGGTCAAAATCTCACATAACTTGACGGGGCTTTTCTACATCATCATCCCTCATCTGTATCTGCTTTTTTGGACTTGACGCCAGAAACAACAAACAGCAGATGGAATCAGAGAAAAAGATGATTCACAGTGACGGCAGGGTTTATTCAGATCTCACCTCTGGACTGTGCTTCATGTGGTATGTACAGATGGTGGAAGAAAACGGAACATGAAATGGAAAAGATACAGATGAGGAGAGGGTATTCACAATGGGCACTTAAAAAAAAATAGTATAAAAACAACATGGCGACCAGCCACAGGAGGAACTCTAGAAGTGATGGGCTTGAATTTCCTCATTAATGCCTGCGTGGCCGTCAGGAGTCATTACACTGTGTCCCTAGTTAACCTCCAGCCATCCTGTGGCATGGAAAGAGTGATACAACACAGACAGACAGTGTTCAGGGGAGTCAAGGTCATGAATGATTTACCTGAGGAGCATGGGCATAACGCCAGGAAGAACACCTTGATTAATTTATACATCAGACGCATAGATAACCCAGATAACTCAGTGATTAATTAATAAAACTGCCCTTTTCTTATAGAGTAGGGGTGTCAAACTCATTAGAGTTCAGGGGTCACATCCTCCCAATATGAGCTGAAGTGGGTCAGACCAATACAAATACATAATAATTTATAAATATGACAACTCTCTATGTTTTCGACTGAAAAAAGTAAAATTACATTATGAAAACGTTTACATTTACATACTATCCTTTAAAAAATGTGAAAAATGCGACTTGAGAATTCTTAAGAAAAATGTGTGCAATTTTAACAGTATTCTACCTCAGTTTATCATTTACACATGTACATTACAACTAACAGATCACAGTAGATGTACAAATACACAAAACATTTAGTAACAGACAGAATATGGGTAAAATTACACTTACTTCTTTTAAGACATTTCATATCGTTGAAATTTGTTCAGATTATTTACTGTTTTGTGAAAGGATAGTTTGTAAATGGAAACATATTCATACAATTTTACTTTTTTACACTAAAAATGGTAAGCACTTACATAGCGCTTTTCCACACTTTTATGGTGCCCAAAGCGCTTTACAAAGCCTCCCATTTACCCATTCACGCACACAGTCATACACTAGTAGGTGGCTGCCGCCATGCAAGACACTGCCAACCCTGACTGGGAGCAAAGTAAGGTTCAATGTCTTGCCCAAGGACACTTTGACATGTGGACAGTCGGAGGCAGGATTTGAATTGCTGACCCCTCTGTCATTTGACGACCCGCTCTACCAACTGAGCCACAGCCGCCCCAGACAAAGAGAAGAATTTGGAGTTGTCAATATTTATAGGTTATTGTAATAGTAGTTTACCGGTCCAACCCACTAGAGATTGAAGTGGGATGAATGTGGAACCTGAACCAAACTGATTAATATCTTAAAGCTGTGTATGACTTTCGTCACTAACTTTTCATCAAATCTGTAAAACCCGTGTCATAGCCTAAGTATCACGAATCCATAAGTCTGTCTGTGATTACGCACCTGAATCTCTTCCCTCATGGTGAACAATTCCGAAGTGTACTCCACCATAAACAGTCCATTTGTTTACAAACATAGCAAGTAAGTTAGTCGGGCATTTTCGGAAATTTGTGGTGGCAAGCTTTGTGGGAAGCTTTGCTCCACGCAGTTGCATAATGGCCGCAGTGGCACAAACACGGAAATAGCTTCATTGCCTCTTGCTACTGCGGCTGCAAGGTGAGTAATCACAGACAGGCTTACGCATTTGTGATACTTAGGCTGTGACTCGGGTTTTACAAATTTGATGAAAAATTGGTGATGAAAGTCACCTGCAGCTTTAAGTGGAATTTTTGCTTTTCACACATTCACCCCACGGGCTGGATTGGACCCGTTGGTGGCCCTTTTTGGACCACGGGCCGTATGTTTGACATCTGTATCACAGAGGAACATGGGATTCTGAATGACAGGACTGTTCAAAAGTGTCTTTTCTTCTGGACAAAAACTAAAAAGCAAATCCTCCACAGTCAAAGGCGTCAAAGTCGGAGTCTCCTTCGAAGTCGAAGCTGTTGAAGTGTGGGGAGTCCACGTCCTGGCTGCAGCCGTGGAAGGAGCCTCCCGTGGGCAGCTCTGAGAAGCCCCCAGCGCCGTGGCTGATCTCCGGGGGTCTGGCGGCGAGGGGGGAGGAGGGGGTGCAGGAGCTGAGGTAGCCCAGGGCGGAGGAGGCCGCGGCTCCGCCCATCAGCAGGCACACGGCCCGCACCGCCCGGGCATCACTGCTGTTGCCATGGCGAAGACAATCTGACACGCGATGAGGAGGGGTCGCAGAGATGCTGCGCAGGGGCCTTGGTGGTACCCCACCTAAGGAAGAAGAAGAACAACAAGAACAACATACGTTTAACTAAATGACTTATTCATGTCTTCAAGACCAGACTCAGGACTCACCTGTTCAAAACTGAGTACCCACCATTATGGCTTTTACTTCTTTTTCCTTTTGTATTTTATTTATTAACTTTTGCATTTTATTTATTATCTTTTTATCCTTTGCTGTATACTGTCCTTGAGTTCAGTGAAAAGTCGCTTTCAAATAAAATTCAATATTATTATTAGTAGTATTAGTATTAGTATTATGATGTCAGATATTGTTTAATGGAAGCTCAAAACATTTTCTGACTTTATCCTGTTAATGAAAACTAAACACATGATGCAAAATTAGATTCTTCAACTGAAATAAAAGCAAAAGCAAGTTTCCAAAAATTTAAACTAAATACAGTTAACAATACAACTTTAAGTAATGTAAAATAAATTTGTAAATTTGCATTTGTAAAACTGGCCGGGTTAGCTCGAATGTTTGGACATTACACATTTAGGTGCATACACTTATAGAGGATCATTATTGACTTTACAACAGTAACAACATAAAAACAATGTTGAGGAAAAAATGCACACAGGGTTTTCAGAGGGTTTAAGTTTATCTGGGCTCAAAGAAAAAACAAAACCTAATTTTTCACCTCATTTTGGAGCTTTTTTTTTAATCACCATATATGTGAAAAACATTTGAAAAAGCAAACACAAATGTGAAAAACAGCAGTTGTCAGTGGTACCCAAATGGGCCTGGATGCTGTACCTGAACCCTGTAATGGATTTGGTTTCATCCTTTAGGGGACCCTGTGTCTGTACTTACCTTGGTTGTGGCCCCGGTCTCTGAAGGACCCTCCCCGTTCAGTGAGTCGAGGCAGAGGGGGGGTCCCGTCACAGATTCTTGGGGAACCTGGGTCCTTGTCGCTGCAGGTGTCAGGCAGGGGGTCTCTGTCGGTGATGCAGGGGGTGATGCTCCGCTGCCTCTGGAGGGTCATAGGAGACATGACACCCTGGAAAAGGAGAAAAACACAACATGAGATGAACCACAGAACAGAAAACCTCTAAACCTGTTTAACAATTTACAGTTAAATATACAGTTTAAAATCTATGAATACTTTCTGGTGTAATAGAGGTAAATTACAAGTAAATGCAGGAGTTTTAATAGTTGATCAAACTAAAACTATCAGAGGAAAATATATTGTTTGACTTCAATAAAAAATTTAAAAGTCAGTTTTCAAAATATTAAAATTATATAAAATCTTTAATAACAAAACTGTGAGATGATGAAATGAGCTTTCTCCCTCATTTTAAAGGTTTTTGACTCACAAGAATAAAAACCTGACATACCATTACTATTACTAAAGGTTTCAACTTTGCACAGCATCAGGACTGACTTGACCTTGAATTTTCTGACTCACCTCTCTCACTTTCCTGATCAAATTCAGCCACAAACTGTGAAAAGACAACATGATGAGTCAGAACACTTCAGTCAGATTACAGTAAAAGTCATGCAGTGTTGTTTATTGTATACAGTGTGCAATGTTTGTTTCTTGTTGCATGCTGTCAATTTATTTTTCTTATTGCTTAGAATCATTACTGTTATCAGTAGTATTACATATAGTTCTCATTACTTATATATTGTTGTTGTTATAATAATAATAATAATAATAATAATAATAAATTGCATTTATAAAGCAGTTTTCATTCAATGGAATCTCAAAGTGCTGCTGAGAAAAGACAGTCCAATAAAAAATAAAATACTACAGCGAGATAAAATACTAAGCAAATTAAACAAAGCATCATGGTGGGCCATAAAAAACCTGTCTAAACAGGAATGTGTTCAGTTCCTTTTTGAAAGAGTCCAGTGACTGTGGAGCTCTGAGGTGGTCAGGGTGGGAGCTCCAGATATGGGGACTAGGGGAGGCAGAGGAGAAGGCCTGGTCTGTGCTATTACTATTATCACTTTATAACAACTTTTGTACTGTGATTATTAAATTACACACAAGTACATAAATAAATAAATAAATAAATAGTGTATATTGTAACATAATTACTTATTTATTATTATTATTATTATTATTATTATTATTATTATTATTACCTACTTACATACATATATTTCTAATTTATTTTATATTGTTGTTATGACTACTATTACTGTTATCAATTTATTATAACTTTTATTATAACTTTTATCCTGTGGTTATTAAACCACATGCATATTATGCGTTTTATAATATAACATAATTAGTTATTTTTTCTTCTTCTTCTTCTTCTTCTTCTTCTTCTTCTTCTTCTTCTTCTTCTTCTTCTTCTTCTTCTTCTTCTTCTTCTTCTTCTTCTTCTTCTTCTTCTTCTTCTTCTTCTTCTTCTTCTTCTTCTTCTTCTTCTTCTTCTTCTTACTACTTTTTTTGCATCTATTAGTACTTTCCAATAATTACCTGTTTTTTTTTTTCACTACTGTTTTTACAGTTGTTTTATACTATTTTCTTGTAATATTTCATATATTTATTTAAATATTTGTTGTTGTGCTGCTACTGGAACCTCCATTTCCTGAGGCATCTAAACAATGGATCAATAAAATTTTCTCTAATCTGATCTTTACTTAGACCCAGGAGGAGAGAGCAAGGTTTGTCCTGGACCTGATAGCCATCTGCAGTCAACACATCTGATAGTAAGTAGGACAAAGGAGGCCTACACAGTGTGTCACCACGTGCAGAGTTTACACCTGATCGCCACTGGGCCAAAGGACGTGTGATGTGTGTTTGTGTGTGTTTGTGTGGTTGTGTGAGGCCTACTTGCAGTCGTCGGGGTTGTCTGACAGCAGCAGCAGGAACTTGTTCTGGGGCAGGATGAGGGCAAAGCAGCAGTCCCTCCTGCCCCCTGCAGGCAGCCTGGGCAGGTCCAGGATCTCCCGGCCCTCCACTATGGACTCACAGTTGGTCTGCAGGGCGATCACCTGGTCTGGAGGAGACTCTGCATCCCGACACACCAGCAGACTTCCCTCCATGGTCAACACCAGGTACTTCTCCTTCCACTGCTTGAACATGAACCCCCCTGCACCAAAACAACATGAACAGATAGATGGAAACGGCACCAGATCTTACAAATGATCTTACAACTGTCCCCCTGTAGACTCACACTCTGTGATTTGCACTGATCTGTACTTTAATTCTTCTCTGTTGCTGTTCATTTGTATATAATACTCAGATATATTGCATTCCACCATATATATTGTTTTTACATTTCTTTTTTTTTTTTTTCTACATATGTTGTACTTAGTCTTATAGTGTGTTTATACTGTTTTCATGTGTGTTAGCAACAAGACTGGTTTTGTTTTACATGGTGTACAGTATTGAGCTTCAAATGACAGACATCCTCATAACTAAAAGCTCATATTAATAATTTTCAAAAATAAAAAGTTTGCCTTGTTTTCTTACCACTGCTGTGCTAAACGTGCTAACATTAGCATATAGTTTAAAGTTGCTGTTGAACAACTTGACACTATATTGTGGAGATACAGGGGTTGGACAAAATAATGGAAACACCTTAAAAAATCAACAAAATATAATTTAATATGGTGTAGGTCCACCTTTTGCGGCAATTACAGCCTCAATTCTCCGAGGTATTGATTCATACAACTTGTGAATTGTTTCCAAAGGAATTTTAAGCCATTCTTCAGTTAGAATACCCTCCAACTCTTTTAGAGACGATGGCGGTGGAAATCGACGTCTTACTTGAATCTCTAAAACTGACCATAAATGCTCAATAATGTTGAGGTCTGGGGACTGTGCCGGCCATACGAGATGCTCAACTTCATTAGAATGTTCCTCATGCCATTCTTTAACAATTCTAGCTGTATGGATTGGGGCATTATCATCTTGAGGTGAAGGTGTTTCCATTATTTTGTCCAACCCCTGTACTTCCTCTTGTCCTTTCTGCGAACCTTTCTCAGCTATTTCATGACCATTATCACATGATTTCAGATTGTTTTCTTTAGTAAATCTCTTTGATAACATTGAAAAGGCTGTAGAGTGACATGCTAACTGCCAAAGCTTGACAGGCATAGCAACAGTAACTAAGGAGGAGAAAGATAGGGGGAAAAGCTTTCCTCCACCTGGTTTTGTGTCACTTTTTGAGGTTGTGTTTTATAATAACTTCATATTGGACACTGTCCCAGACAGACACTCATTCTGTAATAATGATAATAGATGCAGAGCACATGGTGATGGACAGGGAAGGTCTGCTCTATTTCTCCACACAGGGGATTAAACATGACCAGGAGGATTTTCCAACAGGGAGGGAGATAGAGGGTTTATATGGACAGTGTGTGCCTGCTATTGAACATCCACTTCAGTTTCAGAGGTTGGACAGTACATCTGACATTATAATTAAGGAATTTAGCCAAGATACATTAATCAAACACCATCCAGAGAGTAAGGAAAGGGGAAGAATTACATTTGGACTGTTGACATTATCAGTCTCTTCCCAGCCTCAGGCCAATTCACCACTATCACATGAAATCACAGCAGATATAAAACAGATGCAACATGAGCACAGAGACACGAAACCTTGGCTGAATCCAACTCGTGTTCTGGCTTCGACAGTGAACATCTCGTCATCCTTTTAAAAACATGTGGGAATGATTGTATCACACTGTCATCCGTCATCTAGGAGGGGAGTCTGAGGCTTTCTCTTCACTCACTGTCTTCAGACCTGAGCCATCCACTAGCATTTAGGAGTAGAGAACATGGATCTGTGTTGTTTGGGTGGTTTGGATTCTATAAAGGATCACAGTGGACTTGGGTGGCACTGAGAGCAGGCTTTACAGGGGAATTAGTTTTGATTAACCCGTAAAGACCCGGTGGTACTTTTGTGGCAGCTCCTAAATGAATTTCTGTCTCTATTTAACCTGTCTTAAGTGATTTTTCACCATTTATTATCATATTATCTTCTGTAATTTTGCATTGTTTCAATGAAAATCAGGTATTTTCTTATTTTTAATTCACTGATCATGTAGATGTTTATTAAAGCTCGGTCTAAATTCAAAGGTTATTATATCAAAACAGAGAAAACTGAAGAGGAAGTGACTTTTTCGACAAAAATATCAATAACTGAACATTAGACAAAAAAAAGATTCTTTTTATTGTCATTGTAAATAAATACAACGAAATTTTAAAGCACAAGGTAAAAATGGGACCCACAAAAACGTATAAGAACAATAAATGCTAAAGAATAAATTATATTCCATGCATACTCCACACCCACACAACACACATGCATGCAGTTAGTGCCTGAAAATATGCAGAGATCATAAAATAAGCCATTCCTGCATAAAAACATAAGCATTGACATAAACCAAGTGTCTCCATCCACTGTCATTGATCCAACTCCATGGGTTTTACTGGTGAATCACTGCTGTAGAAGATGACAGTGTTTCCATGGTAACTACAGAGCCTCTGAACGTCCAAAAGGGTCATATCTGATGACCATAAAAGATATCAAACTGCATTTTACGTGAAAAATTTCAACATATTTATAGGTTCAGTGGTTCAGAAGTTAATAAACATTTTAGATCAATAGATAATTTTAGTCACTGGTAGCTGTATATAGGGCTGCACGATTAATCGATTTTAAATCGAAATCGGATTTTTTAATTAGGACGATTTTTAAAATAGGGAAATCGTAAAATCGATTTCATCTCTCTCGTGCCTGCGGGCCGCGCGCTTGCGGGCTACCGTAGGCTCCTCCTCCTATCAGTGACAGCGGTCTGTCACAGAAGTCCGTGTAATGACCGGACTTTAAATGTGTTCATGAGCCCGCAGTACTTATGGCAATGTAAGCCGTGGCTTCACGCACGGATCCCGCAACTGAAATAGAACTGCATGCGGATCACTCTTCTTACGTTGTCCCGGATCCGTACCATACTGTCTTCTTCCGAACCGGGACCGGGTCCGGGTCTCGGGGTCATCAGCCTCAGCAGAGGAGCCCACACAGCCCTGTGCCCACACACATCCACCAGCTCCACACATAGAATCCCTCCAGCGTGTCCTGGGTCGGTCTGTTCCACGCACGGATCCCCCAGTTTAAATAGAACCGCATGAGGATCACTCATATTAACGCGGTCCACGCACGCACGCACGACTGATGCCTGTCACTGACTTTCATTTGTATCTCTTCTGTGGGCCCAGATACCCAGAGAAAAAAAATAAAAATAAAAATAAAAAAATAAATAAATATACACACACACATATATATATATATATATATATATATGATAAGAATTAATTTTGTCCTCTTACTTGCTAAATTTTTCATTCACAAATGTAAGTTCTGTAACACAAAACCAAATATTATTTATTTTTTGAAAGATGTTGAACTTTATTTAAAGCTGTTAGATAAATCTGGAAACAAAAAGGCTATAAAAAACATAAGTATTTGCTCTGATTTGGACATGGTATTATAGTGTAGTCCCCCTGGCAAACTTCTGTTATTTTCTTGTTGTACACATTGTTTGTATACTCAACTTCATTCATTCAATAAAGATTTAATTAAGAAAAAAACTTCTGTGGGTTCATCACGTGATACCATCACAGATTTGAGGTAGGGAGCAGTGCCTTGTATTGTTGGCTGCTCACAAAAACGACATGCTGACTTCTGTTGTCTTTTGTAGTTTTACCCAAAAATTGAAATCAAAATCGAAAATCGAGTTTTTAGAGGAAAAAATCGGGATTTTTTTTTTTTGCCAAAATCGTGCAGCCCTAGCTGTATAGGTTAAATATTTGTTCTCCTAAAACTCTACTCATGAAAACATCACATGAAAAGACCTGTGTCACTGTCAAAACCTGCAATTTTTATGGTATAGCTGCAAGGTTGTTGATTCTTTTACATAGTGGACCTTAAAAATAGTGGCAAAAGATAGAGGAAGGAAGAAGAATGTTGACTGAAATAGTCTATATAACCAATAAAAAAAAACACTATGTCCAGCCCCTTTTGTAGTGCACCATGGGACTAACGATGTAAAAGTACAGACACTTGTGTAAAAAGACTCTTTATTGCAGTAAAAGTAAAACAGACCAAACTCTGAAATGTAAACAAGTAAAAACTGGGATGTTTTTAGTGGCTTAACTCATGTCACCATTCTATTAAAAAAACAACAACCAAAAAACAGGCTTAAAGTAATAAACATTACCTCTATTCCAGTGTCCAAATCAGTTTTCAGTAAACTCTAAGCATTATGATGCCTTTAATCCACAGTCTAATCTCCATTTGCTGTCTGTTTTATTTGAGGTTTTGTTGTTAAATATATTTACTGATGAATTCACCAGGGCATCGACTTTATGTGTTATCATTCCACCCATTTACATAGAAATAATTTCTATCTAAATTTATTCTATTAAATCTAAAGTAATGAGCTGAAAGTAAATGTAGGGAGTAAAAGTAAAAAAAAAAAAAAAAAAAAAAAAAATGTCCGAAAATATATTAACCCATATACAGTACAGGCCAAAAGTTTGGACACACCTTCTCATTCTTCGCATTTTCTTTATTTTCATGACTATTTACATTGTAGATTCTCACTGAAGGCATCAAAACTATGAATGAACACATGTGGAATTATGTACTTAACAAAAAAGTGTGAAATAACTGAAAACATCTCTTATATTCTAGTTTCTTCAAAGTAGCCACCCTTTGCTCTGATGACTGCCTTGCACACCCTTGGCATTCTCTTGATGAGCTTCCAGAGGTAGTCACCTGAAATGGTTTTCACTTCATAGGTGTGCCTTGTCAGGGTTACTTAGTGGAATTTCTTGCCTTATTGATGGGGTTGGGACCATCAGTTGTGTTGTGCAGAAGTCAGGTTGATACACAGCTGACAGCCCTACTGGACAACTGTTAGAATACATATTATGGCGAGAACCAATCAGCTAAGTAAAGACAAACGAGTGGCCATCATTACTTTAAGAAATGAAGGTCAGTCAGTCTAGAAAATTTCAAAAACTTTGAATGTGTCCCCAAGTGCAGTTGCAAAAACCATCAAGCGCTCCAACGAAACTGGCTCACATGAGGACCGCCCCAGGAAAGGAAGACCAAGAGTCACCTCTGATGCTGAAGATAAGTTCATCTGAGTCACCAGCCTCAGAAATCGCAAATTAACAGCAGCTCAGATTAGAGACCAGATGAATACCACACAGAGCTCTAGCAGCAGACACATCTCTACAACAACTGTTAAGAGGAGACTGTGTGAATCAGGCCTTCATGGTCAAACAGCTGCTAGGAAACCACTGCTAAGGAGAGGCAACAAACAGAAGAGATTTATTTGGGCCAAGAAACCCAAGGAATGGACATTAGACCAGTGGAAATCTGTGCTTTGGTCTGATGAGTCCAAATTTGAGATCTTTGGATCCAACCGCCGTGTCTTTGTGCGATGCAGAAAAGGTGAACGGATGGATGCTACATGCCTGGTTCCCACCGTGAAGCATGGAGGGGGAGGTGTGATGGTGTGGGGGTGCTTTGCTGGTGACGCTGTTGGGGATTTATTCAAGATTGAAGGCAACCTGAATCAGCATGGCTACCACAGCATCCTGAAGTGACATGCCATTCCATCCGGTTTGCGTTTAGTTGGACCATCATTTATGTTTCAACAGGACAATGACCCCAAACACACCTCCAGGCTGTGTGAGGGATATTTGACCAAGAAGGAGAGTGATGGAGTGCTGCGCCAGATGACCTGGCCTCCACAGTCACCGGACCTGAACCCAATCGAGATGGTTTGGGGTGAGCTGGACCGCAGAGTGAAGGCAAAAGGGCCAACAAGTGCTAAGCATCTCTGGGAACTTCTTCAAGACTGTTAGGAAACCATTTCAGGTGACTACCTCTTGAAGCTCATCAAGAGAATGCCAAGAGTGTGCAAAACAGTCATCAGAGCTAAGGGTGGCTACTTTGAAGAAACTAGAATATGAGAGATGTTTTCAGTTATTTCACACTTTTTTGTTAAGTACATAATTCCACATGTGTTCATTCATAGTTTTGATGCCTTCAGTGAGAATCTACAATGTAAATAGTCATGAAAATAAAGAAAATGCAAAGAATGAGAAGGTGTGTCCAAACTTTTGGCCTGTACTGTAGATCCAAACATCCACCGTCGACCAAACCATCTACTGATCTAAACTGTTTAATACCTGTTGATCCACTAATCCTATCAATACATGTAAATAATTGGTGTAAAATGCAGTTTTTCATCTTTTCATGGTCATCAGATATGACCCATATGGACGTTCAGAGGCTCCATGGTGAACATGAAAACACTGTGATCTTCTACAACATGAATTCATCAGTAAAACCCATGGAGTTGGATAAATGATAGTGGATGGACACACTGGGTTTATGTTGAGTTATTGATAGATTGTACTGAAAAAGTCCTTTTTTCTTCAGTTTTCTCTGTTTTTGATATAATGACCCTCAACTTCACTGTGAGCTTTTATGAATATCTACATGGTCAGTGAATTAAATATAGGAAAATACATTATTTTCACTGACAAAAATGCAAAATATTGAGGATAATAATAAATGGTGATAAATCCCTTAAGAAAGGTTAAATAGAGAGAAAAATTCATTCAGGAACTGACACAAAAGTAGCACTGGGTCTTTATGGGTTAATATAGAGATACCTGTAAATGTAAATGCAGTAATAAAGTAATTGCAATACATTACTTCCTGCATCTGTTCATATTGCAGAGTGAAAAGGAAAACAAAAATCAATTCAAGTTATATTAAGTCATGATGAACAGCTCCCAGTTTTCCTTTTTAACCCTTTAAACCCTAAGCCTAAAATGGTCCACCTGGACTTTTTTTTTTCTTATTTTGTCTTTAAAAAGTTTAAAAATGTGCTCTGAGTGTGTCCATTTGCCCATTTTTACAAAGCAGATATTTCAAAATCTAGCTGTCATTTACACTTTACTGCATGTTATAATTCTGCTAAAATAGCTTCTTCTCAAGCTTCTGGTGCAGGTATGAGTGAAATTATCGTAATGACCCAATAAAGCCTATAGAAGGTTTCAGAAACCGATGGAATTCTTCCAGTTGCACAAACAGTGAAAGAGTTACAGCCATCCAAACTGCATATGTGTATGGTGTGCCAGTGATGACATGTCAGGTTTTAAAGAGTTAACCTTATAACTCCAAATATATCATATTTGATGCATGAGTTTTGAAGCCCTCTACATGATCAGTGTCATTTTTTTTTTTTTTAAACTGATGTATATGTAAGGGTAGAGACTGCGATCTGGTAGGATCGGCGATTCTACCAGTAGAGACTCCGATCATAGTCTCTACCAGTAGAAACTCCGATCAGAGTCTCTACCGGTAGAAACTCCGATCCTGCCAGTAGAAGGGTTAGGGTTAGGGTTAGGGTTCGGATCGGATCGGAGTTTCTACCAGTAGAGACTCTGATCGGAGTTTCTACTGGTAGAGACTACAATCGGAGTCTCTACTGGTAGAATCGCCGATCCTACCAGATCGCAGTCTCTACCCTGATATATACAAGTAGATATATACAATACACAGATAATCCACAAGGGGGAGGAATTCGTTCACCAGAGGCCTTTCCAGTGACACTACAAGACTGTCATTAATGAGGAAGGAGGAAGAACTCTGACAATTTTGAAAAAGAATTACCAATTTGTTAGACATGTTTGTGCTATATTGTTTTTGTTTGCTAAAAATAATAATATTTGAGCATTGAGTCCCGATGGATCAAATATGATACAAAATTGAAAATCATACATGGAAATTGATATTTGAAAAAAAACAATTTTTTATGTTCTTCAAATGGACCAATAAAGGCTCCAATTTCAAATAACTGGAATTTTTTTTGTCAGTGATTCAATGGTTCAGGCTTTACAGGGTCAGAATTAAAAAAAAAAAAATCATACAAAGATGAACAACTTTGGAATTTTGACCTTAAAGAAATTGTGAAAAATAAAATAATATGACTTTCTAAATACTGAATTATTTTTGCTTATCTAAATTATATTAATATTAAAACCCTCTATGTGACACTCGACACACTGTAAACCACAACAAACATGCTCGAGGTCGACTTAAACACAGGTAAATTTTATTCTACGCGGAACCTATAGGATATGAAATAGGCAAAAACACCCCACAAACAGACAGAGTAGAAACCGTCCTACCATATTTCCTAAGGAATCCTCGATGGATGCCTGCTGTGCTCATGCCTGCAGTCCTCGGTGCAACAGGAACTGAACTGAAAGCAGAACATTTGATGCAGAAAAATAGGCTAAGGGAGATAGAGAGAGAGAGAGAAAGTGAGGGAATAATCCCCGCTATTTAGGCCTTCCCTCCTCTAAACCCATGCTGTTGTGAGTGGAATTGGAGCCGTCCCCCTGCTTATGCAGACATAAACATCCTATGAGCATAAGTAAGAGGCCCAAATAATCATAACCATGGATAAACCCCAGCAGAAATAAGCTGTGGTTTTCATCACAGTTATCTCCAGATGCCTAGTTGGACTTTCCCCATTCTGCTCCACATGCACAGATTTGCTTGTGTTTGGAGTCTAGCATGCAGCATATGGACAATTCATAAAAGCTGATCATTAAACTGTCATCAAACCTGTCGCTCTGTGTAACTGTGTGGCCTCTGGTTGGGATCGCCTCCTGTTCAGGCTGATTTGAACACAGGGATTACTACCCCTGCACAGCTGGAGGCCTGTTGTAGTAGTGGCTTTGATAGCTCCAACCATGAATTTCATCTGCCCAGGCCTCAGATGTGTGCCCCCCATCCAAGATACAACCTCCAAGGTAATAACATCACATATCCAAAAGGGATTAAACATTACTCATTGTATCTGAGCGAGCCTGCTTATTAAGTTAGAATGACTTTATGTAACTGGAGGGATCGTGTAGAGACGCTACTACAACCACAGAGGTCAGGGATAGAATGAACAGGAGGTTATTTATGCACATGGAATAGAAATAAATAGGACAGGAAACAGGGAGAGTAAAAAATAGCTAAATGAAAATTGTGCAAAATATGTAACATGAAACAAGAACAAACCAAACCAGGGACAGTATTTATAAAGAAAGATCAGGCTCCTCAACAGCCCCTTCCAGCACACAATGGATTATAAAGGTAGAGAAAATTAGATATTCAAAACAGGGAAACTTGAACAAATTCTGCAATAAATGGTAACCGTTTATGGATTTTTTTTGAGACAATGTTATTCTTTTTTTTTAAGTATTATACAGGCTTTTTTTCTTTTATTATTTATTTCTTTATTTATTTTTTCTTATGCTTATGCCACCAGTTTATTTATTTTATACAGACTATGTCTTAGTAGTCTTTTCATTGTCTTGTTTGTCGGGTTTCGTTGTTATTTGTTCTTAAAAATATGCAAATCTAAATCTAATGGAGTATACAAACATGGTTCATGTTGACATCAGTGTGCCCTGGTATATGTATGCACCTTTGTTTCTCTCATATATACTTCAATACAAATATGAAACAGAAAGAAAAATCAGGCCGCATTATCTATATGTATTGTTCTTAATATCGTAGTGCTTTGTGTTTTATATCCAACTAGTGCAGTGTTTTTCAACCTTGGGGTCAGGACCTATTGTGGAGTCACCTGGAATTCAAATGGGGTTGCCCGAAATTTCTAGTAATTGATTAAATAAATAAAAAGCTTACTAATAAAAAATATATGGTGAGTTTAGAGAGACAATCACAATACATAAATGACATGAAAAACTGTGAAGCTGAAACTTAAGTACTGTGGTTCTGTTTATCTTTCAAATGTTCATTGTGGTCGGTTTCAGATGCTGCAGCTCTTTCATAATTCATAGTTTGAATTATTGTTTGTTCAGTATTAATTGTCAGCTTTGTAAATCCAAGCTGGACTGACTGTACATACATTGTGCTGTAATCTACACCTGGCTTTACTGCCTCTGTCCATAATAATATTCATTATATAGACTAAATGTCATCTAAAATTAATGTTTATTTGCAACATAGTATAGCAAACTATTACATGGTCAAAAACAAATTAATTTTAGCCAAAAAAAAAATGGCTGTTTTGAATGTCTGGGGTCGCCAGAAATTTGTGATGTTAAAATGGGGTCACGAGCCAAAAAAGGTTGGATAATAGCTTGATTTAACACACTATGTAGTAAGTATTAGTAATCAGGAATTATTTGCTACAAGTCCAAGAGTTTAATGATGATTGTAGCTTATTAAACATCACTAAACTACAACATGAAGTGTAAATGTTGCATTGTTAGACTTTTATAATTCCTAAATGATTACTTGCATTTAATTTTTAATTGTATTTTTGTTTGGTTTTGTCTTATTTTCTTGTGCTGATGGAAAAATAATTCCCACTCAGATTTTTTTTTTTTTTTTTTTAAAGGCAAGGCAGGGTTTTTTTTATATAGCATATTTCATGTACAAGCCAATTCGAAATGCTTTACGTAGAAAATTAAAAGCATTACAGCAGGGTTCAGGGGAAGCATTAAAAAGTGTAGGCATAAAAAAAAAGTTGATCTTTATTAGCATTTTCAGTCTTTCATTGGTTCTGTTTGTTTTTGTTGCTCGTAATTTTTTTTAATTTATATTTTATTCATCCTTTATGATATCTATTTATTGTCATATGTTGAAATCTCTGCACAGATTGTGTATTTTTTTGTGTTAAATAAAATAAATCCTGAAAGCACTGTTTTTAAAACACATAGTAAATATACACTTCTACATAGACATAAACCGACATGTTTATATGCACGGCTGACAGCTTTAATGAACCTTAAGTGTCTTCAGTTCAGCACAGGTAAACACTGCTGCCTATATTTAGTGTTTGTCCAGTGATGTACTTCCACTTTTCACCAGTAGAGGGCAGAATATAACAATAGAAGATCATGGCTGTTGACTATGTTAGAGTGTCACGTGTCTGTAAAGTCAGTGTGATGCATCAACAGGTTGGAGAGGCAGTTTGTTTATGCTCAGTCTTTATTAAAAACTATGACGTTAGAGGATATTTCTGGTGTTTTTAACAGTCATTTCCATTTTGTTCTGCTTTGTTTGAACTCATAAGACGTCCACATTGTTCAGTTTACTGTTACACTGTTTTAGAAATTAGAAACACGTGTTATCCGCTCTGTTAATCCACTTAGTCTTCATGTAAAAATCCATAAACCTTCAAGTCTGGCTGCTCGGTGTATCAGGTCTGTTGGGTTTTGATTTGGCTCAAACCTAAACACAGACACCCCCCCACCCCCCACCCCCACCCCCCACCCCCTCCCCTTCACCTTCCTTAAAATCCCACCAACACAACCCAAACATTCCCTTCTCCCTGACTCATCCGGCTCCCAAACTTTGTGTTTTGGAGTAGAACACCCCTCTTTCTTGTGCGGGACCCCCTCGGTGACCCTCGTCCCTCCTCCTCGCCTCTCTATCTGGGAGCAGTAAGAGCGCCATTGCTCAAGCTCCTATTGAAAAGGGGAGCATATACAATGGGGTCTTTCTCAGTCCCTCTCTGTCTCCATTAAAGACCCTGGGAACACAACACTGTCCACAGAGCCACTCTTAAAGGGCCAGTGGGACCCAGGTCTTCGCAAACCTGAGTCCCAGCACCTCCCATCGATTTCATGGGAAAAGGAAAAAAAACAGGAATCTTCACACCAAATCAGTTGTTCATGAATGGTATGTGAACTGTGCGAGGCCTTCCCCCAGACATCACAGTCTGCAAAAACACTAACAAAACACTACATCCGACGTGATTCAGGGAATTATTTAGACTACAGCTGATGATGCTCCGGTCTGTTTGGACTGAATCTGTTTACACAAATATAGAAACATCCTGATAACATTCTGATCCAGTGCAGTGACACATTTAAAAAGGGGTTTATTATGATACTGATGCGCGTCTGTTTCCTGTTTTAACCTCCATCAGCAGGTGTTTTGTATAAATAACACTGATCCATGTGGTTAAATAGAGTCTGGAAACATCGGATACGGTCATAAAATGCAGATTGTAAAGTTACAAGTTCACATTCAGCTGTGATTTATCTGGTGGAGGGCAAATAAAGTCAGGAGCTGTGGTATTGTTACGTATTTAACAGATATATCGATAAATTTTTTTAACGTTTACCTTGTACATACCCTAAACTGCCTCTATATATCCTTATATGTTGTATATTTTTCTTTTAGCTGTAGTATAGGGTTATATTTTTGCATATTTTGGTAGTATTTTAGTATAATTTGAATATTTAACATTTTATTTTTGTAGTTTTTATATATTGCTGATATTTCTCAGTATTTTGTGTGATATTATACAGTCTTTTTGTGCTTTAAGTGTTAGCTGCTAAACAGATTTTCATTGTTCCTGCAACAGTGAGGATTGATTCCGATATGAATGTCAAAACAGAAGAAAATAAATAAACAAAACACTTAAACATAAGACATAAGACATAAAACATATTAAAAAAGGACTGAGAGGAAGCATAACTTATAAACTCCCCTCCCCTTCTCCTTAAATTATTAAAAACAGTAATAATCTTCCTATCTTTTCAATATTAATGTTGATGATTTCATCCAGTTGAGCTCAGACATCATCTGAAATAGTGTTTAAATTGCCAAGAATACATCAGTATAAAAGAATACATGAGTCATCCCATAATTGGAGACACATTTCATATCGACCGATGATGATACATTTTCTAAGAATTCGATAAACATTCTTGTCGGAGTAGGTTTCATTCAGCACGAGATTATTGTTATTGGTTTGTCCTCTTATTGAAGAATCTCCTGAACATCTTTTCTACTAAAAAATTGTCAACTTTCACTCTTTTAATTACTAAAATGTTATTGTCTTTACTAGAATCTATTGTTTAAGAGAAAATTCTTAGACTGCGTTGATAGTTTTCATCATTTTCTTCGATTGTTTTCATTTTTTGTCACTCTTTTGCTGGTGATAAAATATCCATTAAAGGTTCAATCTGTAATTTTTAACATTTTTGTGTGCTTATAAGATGTTTATTAAAGTTAACTAAGCTAACCTTTTTACATAACATTTCTAAAACTAACCAAAACAACTGACTGCTGACTGTAAGGACAACAATATTGTAAGTATAAGTACAATACATAAGACTCCTTTAATGTGAGTGATCAGGGCCGGATCTATGGGGGGGACCCCTGTAGACCCTTGCCCCCCCCCCAGCTGCCCCTTTAACTTTACTGCTCTTAAAACTTTACCTGTAAAAACAAACCACCCTCATGCCCACATAAACTGACAAAAACTGATTTAATAAAAGAGCTTCATTCTTTTAATCCACCACATCTGTGAAGTGATTATGGCCTTTTTACAGAGCAGAAATAGTACTTTTGGTGAGATATACCCAATTTATGCATTTATACTTTTCCTTTTTATGAGCCACACAGTTTTGTTTGTTTGATCACTGCTTGTTTTGCATTGCGAACACATCGGTAGTGTCTGATATAGGGCATCAAATGAGAATAAATACAGTATTTTTGTGGATCTTTTGTCGAGCCCATTTAGATATATGCTCCCATGTACCATCCTCTTATGCCAACATGGAAAAAAGCTCTTGTCAGCTGATGTAAACTTGCTTAAATCTGCCACTGTGTGTGACCCTTTAAACCCTAAGCCTAAAATGGTCCGCCTGGATTTATTTTCCTATTTTGGCTGTAAAAAGGTTAGAAAATATGCTGTCAGTGAGTCCGTTTGCGCATTTTTCTGGAGCATGTTTTTTTCCAGGTCTTTCAAAAATCTAGCAGTCATTTATATTTTACTGCATGTCATAATTCTGCTAAAATGGCTTGTTCCCCAGCTTCTAGTACAGGTGTGAGTGAAACTACCGTAATGACCTAATAAAGTATATAAAGCGCAACATCTCAGGTTTCAGAAACCTTTGGAATTTTTCCAGTTGCACAAACAGTGAGAGTTCCAGCCATCCAAACTGCATATGTGCAGGGTGTGTCAGCGATGACACGTCAGGTTTTAAAGAGTTAACTGAAGCATCTGGTCAGTTTGTGTGTCGTATACTGATAAATTAACTACAGAAATGATCATTTTTATTAAAATATCAAGTTGTTAATACTTTGCCTCTATAGTAGATATGGCAGAATTCTAGCTTGAGTCACAAAAATATAAAGTTTTTGTTTATTTTGAGACTCTGTTCCTGCAAACAGTCATTCACTGCAGCAAAGTGGAAAATAAGTACCGTTCTTTAAAGTTGTGTAAGACTTTTTGTGACATTTTTGCACTTTGACGAAGATGTTTTGCATGATGCTGTTTTCTTTTTTTCTCAACTTTGTTAGAAATATATGTGTTTACAAAACATTGAGAAATTTTGAACAAACATCAAGATGTCAAAAGGAAAAATCATCCAAACAAATAAAATGACATAATGCAAAGGCTTACAGACACAAAAAAGATCATAATAATAACTTGAAATATAAATATCTAAGAAAAAAAAAACAGAGTGCAAATTCAGTCCATTTTAAAGAATTCTTTATAAATTGTCAGAGTGCTTGTGCTTTTCTTGTTAAAGACAAATTCCAGTGATTTAATATATTTTTCAAATTCAATCCTAAAGACTTTAAAATTTTTACTTTAAAATTGTGGTGTAATGGAAATCTGATCGATAGGTGGACTTTTGAGATGAACAGTTGCATCCCCCAGGAAAAAAATCATTTACTGTCTCAGAAAACAATATAACACCTTTCTGAAACTTTGGCAGCCATATTTAGAGCATACTGGCACATCTCTTACACCAAGTACTTAATGTAGTTATCTGTATTGACCTTGTACACTGACTGCCTGCCCCCCCCCCCCTTTGTTTTGTTTTGTTTTTTTTTTTGTAAGAAGGTTATCTTTCTTGTCTTGTTTATTATTGTTACGTCTTTATATTGCTGGTATATTTTATTTGTATAGAAGCGTATTGCATTCACTCAAAATATAAAATTCGGCTCTGTTTTCCCGAATTGACGAGATAATTACCTCGTAATTATGAGAAAAAATAAGTTTAAAAAAAATTTGGCTCTGTTTTTCTGAATTAACAAGATACTGTTTTCTGAAAAAAATTAAATTTGGCTGTTTTTCTGAATTTCTGAATTAACGAGATACTGTTTTCGAAAAAAAATTAAATTCGGCTCTGTTTTTCTGAATTAACGAGATAGTGTTTTCTGAAAAAAATTTAAATTCGGTTCTTTTTTTCTGAATTAACGGGATACTGTTTTCTGACCAAATTTAAATTTGGCTCGGTTTTTCTGAATTTCTGAATTAAAGAGATACTGTTTTTTGGAAAAAAATTAAATTTGGCTGTTTTTCTGAATTTCTGAATTAATGAGATACTGTTTTCTGAAAAAAATTAAATTCGGCTCCTTTTCTAAATTAACAAGATAGTGTTTTCTGAAAAAATTTAAATTCTGTTATTTTTTTCTGAATTAACGGGATACTGTTTTCTGACAAAATTTAAATTTGGCTCTGTTTTTCTGAATTTCTGAATTAACGAGATACTGTTTTCTGAAAAAAATTAAAATTCAGCTCTGTTTTTCTGAATTTCTGAATTAACGAGATACTGTTTTCTGAAAAAAATTATATTCTGCTCTGTTTTTCTGAATTAACGAGATACTGTTTTCTGAAAAAAAAAAAAAATCGGCTCTGTTCTTCTGAATTAAGTAAAAACAGCTGATTTTTTATTTTTTCAGAAAACAATATCTCGTTAATTCAGAAAAACAGCCGAATTTTATTTTTTGTGTGAATGCAATACACTTCCGTTTGTTTGTACACATTGCATTAAAAAAAACTGAAAATAAAATATTTTGGGGAAAAAAACTTTAAAATTTGGGCGTGATTTGGCATGTTTACATTTGTGTAAGTGAAATTTTCCAAATAAAATGATCATATTAACAGTAAATTCAAAATGACCTATGTTCCATGATGCTGCAAGTCCTGTGTTGTTTAGCACAGACTGACAAATTCACATTATTTCTCGCGGGAAACCGGTGATTTACGGGCTTATTTACACCTACTGGGGGTCCATGCGTAATTAAAAGGCGAATGGGGGAATTGTGTTGAGACAATCAGCATGCGGCAGGGTTTCTCACATCCTCTGAGAAAAGGAGGGAGACTCAGGAGGAGGAGGAGGAGGAGGAGGAGGAGGAGGGTGGAAAGAAGTTGAGTTGAGGAATTTGAGTGGTGTTTGAAGGGGGAGAGGGAAAAGAAAAGAGCCAGGGGGATGTCTGAAGGAACCGGTGGGCAGGAGAAAACACTTTGGACGACAGACTCCAGGAAACACTGGGTTAAAAATACGCGCTCGGTTACTAGAAATAGACTTGGATAACTTCATCAAAGTTCGGAGCGCGTTTTTTTTTTCTCCGTGCGCTTTTTCGCGTGCTGACGCTTTTACGCATAAAAAAGGACTCTGGACCGGACTGTGTCTGGGACTGGAGACAATACTAACCAACAAGAACCGCCACTCTTTTCTTTTTTTTGTCTTTCAGATCCTCTTCTCATAAAAAGAGGAACTGAAACCATTTGGATTGTGCTCGATTTGGTGGATGATCTCATTTTTTCAGCATCTGTCGGACTGTTTTTTTTTTTTTCTTCCATTCCGACGCATGTCTTTGGATGTTTTGCGCTGCTGAGATGCGCTGATGGAGTCCGGGGATGTCTCTAAGATGACTGCAGCTTTATTCTTAAGAAGTAACATGTGTGGATTGAGATTTGTCCTTTTTCTGGTCGTTGGCTCTGTTTGGCGGACGGTGAATGGAGGCGCTCTGACAGGTATGGGTCCGTCTGAGCTGATCTGAGTTCAGTTTCCAGGCTGTTTCTCGACTCCAGTGGAAGGAAAAAAAGAAAACAGCATAATGAGCAATTAGTCCAGTCAGCTTTCTGCGTCTATAACTCATTAATGTAATTTGCTTTGAGGTAGGGAGGTTGAGAGGGGTGTGTGTGAGTACAAACCACATCTGCAAGTGTGCACAACATCTGGATGACATGAAGCAAATCTCATAAAAAGTCTTTTAAAACAAGGTGAACAAACAAAACAAATAAATATCCCCGTTTTATTGGTTGAAAACTGCTGAATGGGGCTGATTTTGTAGATTTTTCTGCTGATAGTCTCAGGAGGATGGAGGTGATGGGAGCAGGTCGTGTTATTAGCAGGGGTGTCAAAGTCATTTTAGTTCAGGGGCCACATTCACCCCAATATGATCTGAAGTGGGCCAAACCAGTGAATTAATAACATAATAATATAAAAATATTGCCAACTCCTAATATTTCAATGTGTTTTATTGTGAAAAAAGTAAAATTACATTATGGAAACGTTTACATCTATAAACTGTGAATAACATGAACAACCATGAAAAACTGAAATTTATCAAGAAAAATAAGTGCAATTTTAACTGTATTTTGCCTCTGCTTATCATTTGTAAATGTGCATTACAACTTACAGATCACAATGGATCTGCAAATTTACAAAATATTTTAGTAACAGGCAGAAAATGAGTAAAATTGCACTTACTTCTCTTTACACATTTCTAGTTTTTCATATTTTTTGTGAAAGGCTAGTTTGTAAATGTACACATTTTCATGTAATTTCACTATTTTACACTAAAACAGAGGAAAAATTTGGAATTGTCATTATTTTTAGGTTTTTATCCAATCCAATCCAACTTTATTTGTAAAGCACTTTAAAACAACCACAGTGGACCCAAGTGCTGCACAGAAGAATAAATAAAACCAAAATAGAAGAAAAAAATACAGAAATAGATTTAAAGACATAGAAACTGTACAAAAAAGAAAAAAGTGCGATACAGAAGAATAAATAAATCTCAGATAAAAGAATAAAATACAAGAATAGATTAAAAAGCCATACAATTAAAAACAACAAAAATAAATAAATAGGTAAATAAGAACAATAAACTACTACCAAATAGAAAACAATAGAATAATAAAGATAGTACCTTTATGGTAGTATTTTACTGATCTGACCCACTTGAGACTAAAGTAGGGCTTTTTATGGCCCCTAAAGTAAAATGATTGACTGGTAATATCTTGAGTGTAACTTTTGTATTTCATAAATTCATCCTGGGCTGGATTGGACCCTTTGGCGGGCCGGATTTGGCCCCCGAGCCGCATGTTTGACACCTGTGTGTTATGGGGTCGCTGTTTTGCTTGACTAGACTTGTGGAGGGTCTTGTTTGTGAGATCTGCTGCAGCAGCTTTTTAACCCTTAAGATTAAGAGTAATCCTAACTGAGAGGATTCCAGGATTCCCACCAGTTCTGGAATTTCAGGGATAGTTGTTGAGTCTGTTGAAATCAGATGAATGAGGGTTAATACACCTTTTTTTTTGGTCAGTAGAACACTAGAAAGCAGACTAAGTGTCTAAAGGATTTCACACAAACATCTCCATGTGCTCAGTTAAGGTTATTTTGTCATGTTGTTGAAGGTGGGTTTCATTTTGTATTCTACTCCCCTTCGTGTTTAGTGACTTGAGGAATTACATGCTTGAAGATCAGCTGAGGAACTCTGATTTGTTTTGGTTGTTTTGGTCTAAAGCTGATACGCTGACTTGGCTTTTTAATGTGGAAACTGTCTCTTTTGGTGAGCTGGCTGATTTCTGACACTGACAAAACCAATATAACAGCATGGAAGTGTGTTTATTTGGAATTTGTGGAAGTGTATGTTGGTTAAAGAGTTGAGCAGTATCATGATAACAATCAAAAGACCCAGCACTACTTTTGTGGCAGCTCCCAAATGTTTTCCTCTTTATTTAACCTTTCTTAAGTGATTTATCAACATTTATTGCAGTATTATCTTCTTTATTTTCCATTTTTTTCAGTGAAAATCAAGTGTTTTCCTATATCTAATTCACTTATCATGTAGATGTTCATAAAAGTTCAGATTTAAGTTGAGGGTTATTATATCAGAAACAGAGGAAACTGAAGAAAAAATGACTTTTTCAGCCCAAATATCAATAATTGAACATAAACCAAGTGTGTCCACCCACTGTCATTGATCCAACTCCATGGGTTTTACTGGTGAATCAATGTTGTAGAAGCTGACGGTGTTTCCATGGTAACTACAGAGCCTCTGAACGTCCAAATGAGTCATATCTGATGACCATGAAAAGATGACAATCTGCATTTTAACCCAGTTATATCCACTTATTAATAGGTTTAGTTTTTCAGAAGTTATTAAACATTTTACATCAGTAGATGATTTTGGTTGATGGTGGATGTTTGGGTCTTTCTGGGTTAAAGTTGCAGAAGCTGAAATTGGAAGGCAAAAAAACAGAACAAAACACCTGAATATGAACATAAACACCTTCCATCTGCAGCTCTGTCCTCTCAGTCCAAATCAAAAGACTACATTTAATAATAAATTTTGATGAACTTGATGCTGTTTCATGCTTTTATGGAAAAGTAAAACTACTCTTCCAAACTTCTATGTCAAAACACTGAGATAGCCAAATACATGTCTGATAACACCTGTGATTAGAAGAAAATGTACACCATGGAGCAGATTTTCTACTCCCTGAAGACACAATTATTCTTTATTCTTATGTCCACTCAGATCCCTGGAGTTACAATATTCTGAGGGGAGAATTATTATGGATTTTTTTTACCCAGTGACTCTGCAACTTTAATTGAGCAATGTCATATGTACCCTTAAAAACATTCAGTATGGTTTGGAAAAGCACTATTTAAACTAGATAACTGTAGAACTGAACTTCCATGTCAATGTAATTAACACCTAAATCAGTAAATTGATTAATAATAGGGATGTATTGACGTGTATCTCCCAAACACTGGTATTAACCAAAATCAGTTATGAGTGGTGGAAACACTTCAAAATAGTTTGGTTGGCATATTTTAATATATATGGAGGTTTATTGCTTTTTTTTTGCCACAAAAGGGAATGATATGGAGACAAAACAAAAATAAATGAACACTAGCACTGCACCAATGCTTCACCTGTACATAGTATTAGTCAATATTTGCTGATATCGGTCCATATTGGTATTGACATTTAAGATGTGTTTTCATTGACAAAAGCGGCAGAAATTGATCTGATGTGTTATATTCAGTTTATACTGGTAGGTATATAACAGGTATATATGGTTTTTTCATGACTTTGTATATTTGAATATGTTCCTTTAAAGATAATATGACAAATGGCTGAAAGACTTTCAAATAGAAGCTAGTTTCCCTCAGCCACACTGGCTACAGGGCATCAGTTAGTCGTCTGTCCGTCCATCCGTCCGTCTGTCCAAAAACTTTGCCATGCACCAATAAGTCAATCCACTGGGGGCAGTAGTGTGCCTGATAAATCAGGCCGAGGGTTTTCAAGGGCACACACATTATGTTTTTATATTAAAATGAAAATGTCTTTGTTAAGGGGGATCAATAACAACAATAATAAACTAAGCAGAAAATAACACTGGTATCAGCCAAAATCTCATTTCAGATATAGATAGATAGATAGATAGATAGATAGATAGATAGATAGATAGATAGATAGATAGATAGATAGATAGATAGATAGATAGATAGATAGATAGATAGATGCTTTATTCATCCCATAAGGAAATTTACAGGTTCCAACAGTATCACAAACTTAAAAACAACAGTAGTAAAAACACTATAGTGAAAACACAGTAGTAAAAAATACTTTAAATTCCACAAGCAGTCAGTGCAAGAGTATCGGCCAAGAATTTTCACAATCATTGCATCCCTAATAAACAGAAAATATCAATAGTATTGTCCAAGTTGCTGTTCTGTTATAAAACCTAATACCTATAAACCTATAAAACCTCTGATAAATAAATACATAAATCTGGAACTGAACAAACTGACTTTGGAAAATCTTGCTGACTGTAGATCGATCTATCTATCTATCTATCTATCTATCTATCTATCTATCTATCTATCTATCTATCTATCTATCTATCTATCTATCTATCTATCTATCTATCTATCTATCTATCTATCTATCTATCTATCTTTCTCTCTATCTATCTATCTATCTATCTATCTATCTATCTATCTATCTATCTATCTATCTCTCTCTCTCTCTCTCTCTCTCTCTCTCTCTCTCTCTCTCTCTCTCTCTCTCTCTCTCTCTCTCTCTCTCTATCTATCTATCTATCTATCTATCTATCTATCTATCTATCTATCTATCTATCTATCTATCTATCTATCTATCTATCTTCCCTCTTTCCCTGCAGAGGCCTCCACCTGTCAGCTCATGTGTTTTGACCATTACTGTCATGCTGTCTATCTGTGCGCTGTACCTCTGCCCTCAGTAGATGTACGACTGCTAAGACACACACAGATTACCAGACATGGCTGTGATTTATAAGCTCAGACCGGTGGTTTTAAAGCAGAGTTTTTCCTGATGTCTCAGTTCCTTTCTGGATGTAGTGGAAGGCTTGGGGGGCCCAGGGGCGAAGGGGGTGGGGGGTGGGGGTGGAGGGATAAGGGATGAGGAGGGGGTTCAGAGGGGCGAATGCTTTAGTTTGTGACTCAGAGCTGGGGCTGACTCAGACTCAAGCAGTGAAATGATGAATGGGGTAAAGGGGCAAGAGTGGAAGAGAAAGAGTCGGGAGGGGAGGTGGCAAAATGTGTAGCGATGATCCAAAGAATGGCATGAAAAGGAGGCTAAATGAGAAAAGGGCAAAGGCGCGGCACTGAATGGGGGGCTGAATTATGTCGAGTTAAAAAGCCAGAAAGATAAAGAGGGGAAGCGAGAAGGGCATAAATGCACGGACTGTGTTGGGTATTTTTGGTATGTGCATATCCACTGACATTTAACATTGGAGCTATCGGAGTAGGAGTGGAGTCTGAAATGAACAAGAGGGGGGAAAAAGTGTGGGACCTCGAGGGAATTTGAGGGACAAAAGAGAGGAGATGAAGTAGTTAAGCTCAAATGAATCACTGGAGACAGGCCTCACACACATCCACAGTGTGACCGCGGCCTGCTCGGCCCGTTCACCTCTGCAGGATTATAAAAGGTTTACAAGCGTATTATTATATGAATGCAGCATCAAGGGACAGAGGAAGAAAGTAGGGCTCTTTTTGTTCACTATGGCATGGAAAAAAACCAAGTCAAGGCCGTGCAGATTTCTGAAAGAGCTCAGCCAAGCTTAAAAATAAAGGGAGGAATGACTTTTAACGCCAAAAAGCACAGAGACAGAAAGGCGGTGGAGCAGAGACTCAGCGGGACCCTTCATTTATTACACATTCCCTGAATAAGCTGTTTTAGATGCAGGGTCGTGTGTTTGTATGGATTACATGAACATATGTAAGATAGAGGGTTTTGACAGAACTGTGCTGCTTTTACACTAGGGTGAAATAGACTGCGACGGAATCCTCTAGGGTCACAGTGTCGGGGTCAGAGGTCAAAGGTTGGCAATGAAACGGACTTGGAGGGCGGAGTGACAAGCTTGAGAAAGTCTTCACAGGCACCAGTCAGTAAATCAGTCACCAGACAACCTCCTGGGTGGAAAAGTGACGCTAACTCATGCGGCAGTGCCCAAACCTGCAGTTCCTCAAATAGCAACTTCGTTTGTCTTGTGTCATTTTGAAGCCTAAACATGGCTGTGCTGGTTTTGAGGAAACAGGTGCCCATATTTGGTTTAAGAGCTGGTTGGAGAGGAGTGATGGATGAAACTGAAACTTACTGAAAACACAGACCAGGTCTCCTAATGGCATCATATTAGACACCATCAAATCATTACAGGTATTTAATAAATGCTAATACATACAGTTGTATTTGATATGTTAACTGCAGCTACCTGGGCTAAGTAGCAGGCAAGCCAACAAACCATATAACCCAATATGATTTAAAGCTAGCATTGGCTAACACTGCTAAGCTGCTGCTTTTATAGTTATGAAGTATTGTAAACTTCATAAGAAAATCTTCTGATAGTTTTGTTAATGTAACTCCTTTAACACCATTATGATAGAGCTACCTTTCAGTGACTAAAAAATGTTTTATTCTATTAACAAGAGATATGAATGTCCAAAACAGCAGCCGAGCTAATGCTAGCTGTCAATCCCAGCCCAAACAAACTCACCTGTGAGGTAAATACATCAAAAATTCACCCCCTACGCATCTTCAATCATACTGCTAATTTATTTTAACAACATCAAGTAATTTCAGAAACCATATAAAAGTCAATATATACAGTTGTTTTAAAATAAATTAGCATTGTGGTTACTATTTTTAAAAGCATTAGCTTGGATAAACATCTAAAAGTTAGCAAAGGGAAACACACCAAGCTAATGCTTTTTTTTTTTTTTTTTTTTTTTTTTTTTTTTTTTTTTTTTACAAAATTCCAACCATACTGCTAATTTATTTCATCAACACTAAGTAATTTCAGGTTTCATAATAATGTTAACACAATAAGTTGTATTAAAGTTTTGATTAGTATTTTCTAAAAGTTAGCATTAGTTTGGCAAAAGATCTAAAAGTCAGTGTCAAGGGAGATTGACCAAACCAATGCTAACTTTTAGAAAATATTAGCCACCTTAAACAATGTTAAGTAATTTGGACAACACCAAGAAATTCCATATGCTATAAAAATGCTAAGGCGTGCAATTTATTCAGTTAAGATGAATGCGCAGTGTGGTGTTTTCTAAAACTTTGCATTAACTTTGTGAGTTCCACCTTTGACTCTTTCTTTTTTGGAGGGGAGTGATGGATGAAACTGAAACTTACTGAAAACACAGACCCTGTCTCCTAATGGCATCATATTAGACACCATCAAATCATTACAGGTATTTGATAAATATTAATACATACAGTTGTATTTGATATGTTGATTACAGCTACCTGGGCTAAGTAGCAGGCTAGCCGACAAACCATTTGACTCAATATGATTTAAAGCTAGCATCAGCTAACACCGCTAAGCTGAGGCATTTATGGTTAAGTATTGTAAACTTCATAAGAGAATCTTCCCATGGTTTTGCTAATTTAACTCCTTTAACACCATTATGATAGAGCTGCCTGTCAGTGACTAAAAATGTTTTATTCTATTAACAAGAGATATGAATGTCCAAAACAGCAGCCAAGCTAACGCTAGCTGTCAGTCAAAGCCCAGACAAACTCACCTGTGAGGTAAATACATCAAAAATTCACCCCCTACACATCTCCAACCATACTGCTAATTTATTTTAACAACACCAAGTCATTTCAGAAACCTTATGAGTCAACATATGCAGTTATTTTAAAATAAATTAGCATTGTGGTTACTATTTTTAAAAGTATCAGCTTGGATAAACATCTAAAAGTTAGCAAAGGGAAACACACCAAGCTAATGCTTTTTTTTTTTTGTTTTTGTTTTTTTACAAAACTCCAACCATACTGCTTATTTATTTTATCAACACTAAGTAATTTCAGGTTCCATAATAATATTAGCACAATAAGTTGTATTAAAGTTTTGGTTAGTATGTTCTAAAAGTTAGCATTAGTTTGGCAAAAGATCTAAAAGTCAATGTCAAGGGAGATTGACCAAACCAATGCTAACTTTTAGAAAATATTAGCCACCTTAAACAATGCTAAGTATTTTAGACAACATCAAGAAATTCCATATACTATAAAAATGCTAAGGCGTGCAATTTATTCAGTTAAAATTAATACACAGTGTGGTGTTTTCTAAAAGTTTGTATTAACTTTGTGAGTTCCACCTTTGACTCTTTCTTATTTTTTTACTCTTTTGGCCAATTATGGTCACCTCTGGGATAAAAAAAAAGATGTGCTGACCTAAAATGCCAAACTCAGTGCGTGCACATTGTCATATTTGTTTATCTTTATGTATTTTATCATCTGTATCCTTGGAAAGCACCCTGGATACCATACATTTTTATGTGATGCTGCAATAGGAGTTCTGTTGGAGGGCTTGGTTTTATTTGTGTCCATCCTTGCATCCTCTCCAGCATTTTGATTTATGTGCAAGGCTGTTGCATGTTATAACAAGAATGCTTCTCATTTCTGTTGAGTGTCTTAAAGTAAAAAAAAAAAAACAAGGCTCCACCAGTCAGATAAGGTTTTACTCATCATATTTATTGCCCTCTCAGCGTCACTACTTGGATGTTAAACAGATTCGCAGACTTCTTGGCAGTCGACCTGCAGGCGTATCGTTGCTTTTTGAGAGAAACCCTGAATATGTTTAGTGTTTGTGTTGAGCTCTGTGTGCTCTGACACTGACAGAGGCTAAAGGAGGACCAGCCTTTCCCCGAACAAGGAGCCTTTGTCCCAGTATCGGCTCTGTCCTTCTCAGGTCAGCTCCTCTATCAGTGAGGGACGACAGATAACTGCACTCATTTAAAGGCCGGTGCGATAGTGGACAAACTCTGGGTTTATCTGGGGAAGGGAGACACATATATAGGCACCAAAAATAAACAGAATTATCCAAGCAAACAGGAAAAAATCAGTTTAGTGGTAAAAAGTCAAGCTGATTAATTTACATGTCTGGTAAATTAAAACTTTAGACAAGTTATTAACAAAAATTCAACTAAAGCAACTGAAATCACACATTTTGCACTTTTAATTATTTTATTGCCAGGTTACCAGCAACTAGAGCTTAACATTTTCAGCATTTATATCGATAGTTACCATGATAACCAGTTTAAATACAATTTGTGAAAACTGAAGAGACCGTTTATGGTTTTAGACTTTATTTATTTTACATTCAGAACATTTCAGAAATCTACAAGTATATAGCATTCATAATACTTGGAATGATAGTTGTTGGTTGGGTATATCATACGGATGAGAGAAATTAAAACATCAGAATATTTAGTGTTTTATCTCTGCATGTTCAGATAAGCAACAGGTGCATCGAAGAAAAATTACATGTGAAAACAACCAGAAAAAGCTCCTACACACTCCCTGATTTAACCTTTATCACAGTGTTTCAGTTTTACCGGAGGAAAGTTGGAAAGACTAAGACGTCGGAACAAAATTTATAGAAGCAAGACGTGTAGGAGCTTTTCGTGGTTGTTTTTAGATTTATCACTGGAAACAAAATAAACCCGGAAAGGCAAAAAATATTGCATAGCACTGGCCTTCAACAAAATGATCATGATATCATATAAAAATGATATGATGCAGAATCATATCATGATAATTATCTTTATTTTCTTATTGATTAGCCCTGTCAATAACTGATTTTTGGTATTTGATGTAGTTTTGTTAAATTTTTGCCATTTGCTTCCATTTAAATGAACATGTATTTTGGCCTCACACTTATGTTATAAATCTCAAATTTCTAATTTTTGCTTAGAGTAAAAGGTTTATTAGTAAGGGGAATAAAGACACATTTATCACTGTTCCATAACATGTATATTCTTGTTTGTTTTGACATAGAAAAACAGCAAAACCATTCATCGCTGTAAACAAAATAAACCCTAAAAGGCAAAAAAAAAAAATCCTTAGTGCTGACCTCCAAGGAAAATATCATGATATAATATAAAAATGATATGATTCAGAATTATATCATGATAGTTATCCTTATTTTCTTATTGATTAGCCCTGTCAGTAACTGATTTAAGGTATTTGATGTAGTTTTGTCAGGTTTTTGCCATTTGCTTCCTTTTGAATGTGTTTAACCCATAGAGACCCAGTGCTACTTTTGTGGCAGTTTTCTATTTTTAACCTTTCTTAAGTGATTTATCATTACATTTATCCTTATATTATGCTTTTTATTTTGTATTCTTAAATGAAAACCAGGTATTTTTCTATATTTAATTTATTGATCATGTAGATGTTCATAAAAGCTCAAATTAAAGTTGAGGGTTATTGTATCAAAAACAGAAGAAAAAGTGACTTTTTCAGTAAAATCTCTCATTAACTGAATATAAACCCAGTGTGCCCATCCACTGTCATTGATCCAACTCCATGGGTTTTACTGGTGAATCAATGTTGTAGAAGATGACTGTGTTTCCACTGTAATTACAGAGCTTCTGAACGTCCAAATGGGTCATATCGGATGACCATGAAAAGATGACAAACTGCATTTCACACCAATTATTTACATGTATTGGTAGGATTAGTGGATCAACAGTGATTTAACTTTTTATATCAGTAAATGATTTTGGTCGGCAGTAGATGTTTGGGTTTTTATGGGTTAAGAGTCTGGTTTAGAGCCACTCTCAATGTAACGTGTCATGAGATAACTTTTGTTATGATGTGACGTTATGGAAATAAAATCTGATTTGGTTTGATCTTAAATGAGCATGGATTTTGGCCTGTGTCACTTAGAGTTAACAGATTAAATGATGAGTGGTAAGTCAGACATGTTTAGCACTGGTCCATAACATGTATATTTGTGTTTGTTTTGACTTAGAAAATTAGCAAAACCATTCATAATTTTTGAAAATATAGAAACATAAACCCCTTTCTTGGTCTTTGTGTGCATAATTTGACCAAATTTTATAGATGCTATTTAAGTTTTATTTTAAGGACACATGGAAAACTAAGCTTCTTTCCCTTTTAATCACAGATTTGGAGTTCGAGCGCAGCCCCGCTACCGTCATCTCGTCTTTGGGAAAACCAGTAACATTGCACTGCACTCTTAAGGGAACAGGAGGCGAGGAGGAGGACCCCCCTGATGTTGTCTGGCTGAGGGACGGCGTTCACCTTCAGTACGGCGACACTAACCAGTTCCAGGTCCATACTGGTAGCAACACGTGGACCATCATGAGCACACTCAGGTCGGTAACTGAGTCCTGTGTTGAGCTGCTTTGCCAAATCCAGTAGGTTTAAAGGTAGTAAGTTTCTTTTCAAATCGTGCCACACTTGGCCTCAAAGTGTTACTCATGCATCTGGGGGTATTGTATTAATTTTCCATTCTTCCACTGGACCCAGGATTATGTAACAGTGAAATCTGAAAGAAATAAAACCTCTTTGTTTTAAAGTGTTTAATCCCATTGACTGGATTAATAGAATAGTAATCAGAGTCTGAGTCTGCGTCTCCCTCCTTTATCTGCTTTCATTGCTTGATTCTCAGTCTTATTTTGTTTTCATGTATATGTGTAAGTTTTTCATGTTTTCTTGCAATCTGTTTTACTTTTCAAGACTATAGTAGGATTATTTTGTTTGTATTGTTGAGTATTCAAAATAAACTGAACTGAACTAAATCCTTATGAAACTTATAAAATCACACCCTTGTGTACATTATTATTTTATTCATTATTATTACTATTTATGTCATTTTAGTCACTTTAACAAACGTTTATATTTGTATCTTATCTTTATTTTTTTCTATTGTATTTAATGCCTCCTTTCTTGTGCTACTGTACATTTGAATTTCTCCTTTGGGGGATCAATAATGTATATCTTATCTTACCTTTGTGATGGTTGGAAAACAATAAAGACTTCGTGGAGAATGGATTTGCTTCAATCAGGCAATCCATTTATTTGTGCACAAATGAGAAAACTGACAGACGAAGCTTTGCCCTCTCTCAAGAGTCAGTTCTACCTAATACAGAAAATCAGTCTAACTTATAGAGGCTGTGCTAAGCTTACATGGAATTGGCTAATATAAAATATGATGTATGATACTGTTGCTAAGTAAAAGAAAGAATGTCAGATGGACACAGGACAGAATGTAAGACCTTGGAGTCATTCTGGGAAGTTTGGAAAGTAACTCTTTGTTGAATTCCAGAACTGAGAGAGCTCATGCTCTGCTATGGGCTAAAAGGTCAAACTATACATTGTGCTATCTTTAGAGATAAAGTAGCTTACAATATGCAGAATTGAGAAGCTGACTGAGAGAAACATTCATGTTTTGAAGGACACAGGTGTCTTGCAAACTAACAGTTGTGAGGAGCCAAGAAAAGAAAACTTATGGTCAGCATTAAGCATTAAAATCAGTATTAACACCTTGTCTCGTCTCGTCTCACCTTACCTTACCTTGTCTTGTCTTACCTCATCTCATCTCATCTCATCTTATCTCATCTTATCTCATCTTATCTCATCTCACCTTACCTTACCTTACAGGATTGAGAAAGTCCAGCTTCCCGACATGGGCTCGTACCGTTGTGCTGTTTTTGTTGAAAGCGACCAGACTTTATCAGACGAGGGGGGCATTCAGCTGGAAGGTAAATAAATCTTCAGATCCTGACATAAACACAGACGATGCTGCTGCCTGTTTTATTTACCTTGTTAATTCTTTTGATTTCCCTGCCAGGCCTTCCTCACTTCTCCGTGGAGCCTCAGCACATGTCTGTGGTGGCCAACATGTCCTTGAGCCTTTGCTGTGTGGCCCATGGGCCTCCAGAACCGGTCAGGGTCATCTGGCTGCAGGACGGCGCGCCCCTCAACACCCTGACCGACCCGGTGGCGCTGTCACCATCCACGCTCAACATCACAGGTATCAGCACCTCTGCATTTAAATACAGACATTTATAGCATCTTAGACTAAAATATCTCAAAACAACTAGGCCTGTATTCTATATTTAATTGACTTGCGTATTTAAATTATATGGAATGTTTCCAAAGATGTTCAGATTTGAACCCTTGTAAGTGGTGTCATATCCCATTTACTAAGTTATCAATATGTTTAAGGTTTTTTTGTGGTTATTTCATTAAAATACAATGACACAGTTTGAAATTACTTCACTAAATGAAGTGGGAATACAACTGTAATTTACTGAGTGAAGTATTGAGTGGAAAATATCTGTCACATAGTGTTTCAGAGCCATAACAGGACAATAAGGATAGTTAGAATAAAAGGTAATATCTTCATTTTAAACATTAGCAAAATTCATAGATTATTAAGGTCATATTTTATAGTATGTTTGTAGTTATTTTGAGTGAAACAATCAATAAATGCTTCATTGACATTAGAGTCATGCCTGCACCTCATATAGTCATAGAAAAAAGTTATTAGACCACCCTTGTTTTCCTCAATTTCTTGTTCATTTTAATGCGTTGTACAACTAAAGGTACATTTGTTTGGACAAATATAATGATAACAACAAAAATAGCTCATAAGAGTTTAATTTCAGAGCTGATATCTATCCATTTTCCATGTTTTCTTGATAATAACCAAAATCATTTCATTTCTTCCATCAATATCTATGGCATTGTACTGACAAAAACAGTGCTTTTAGGCATTCCATGTTTTCTTTTCTGTCTGTTTTAGTCACATGATACATGTAGGAGTTAGTACTTGATTGCGTAACCATTGTTTCTGATGACTTTTGATGGTCTAATAATTTTTTCCGCGACTTATGTGGCTTTTTGGATGTACAGAAGTAAGGCCACTACACAGTGTATATGTTAGGGCTTTTATTGTGAAAGGTAACAGCAGAAGTGACTACAGTGCAACAGTTTTGCGACTATTTTGATTGAGAAACAACTAGTGGTTTTAATGACATACCATGCATTGACTTGAACACAAAGCAGCCAAAACAGATCAAGTAAAACATAAGACCTTAATCACCAGCCCAGTACAGAGCTGTGTTAACAGCAAACTGCATTTCAAGCATTTATCCAAAAGCTCATTCAACAAACCCACAGACAACAAGATTAGGGAAATGGAAGTGCATAATTCTAAGGTACTTCCAGGTTTTAGGGCTCAGTTCGCTCTTTACAGTGGTAAATAAACCAATGTGGGATTGCAACTGGTGTTTTTTTCTTAATCAAAACATTTGTCAGTTAGTTTTTAATAACAAATTACATTTCCTGTGATGAAAAGTCAAACTGAAGATACCCAAATGAATATAAAACAGAAAAAGCATCACACTTATACATTTGGAATCAGAAAACATTTTTAATGATGTAAACAGATGCTTAATGATGATGATTAGTCACTTATTAGATTATGTATTTAGGCTCTGGTTCAGTCTGGTAAGAAATAAAAGTTCTTAGATGAGTAGAAATAGCAAACTTTCCAAATTATAGCTGTTTTATATAATCCATGATGATTAATTGCATTGCAGAACTTCAAAAACTTACACAGAAACTGCACTCTATTCATTCAACAACATCCAAGTCCAAGACCCCCCCCCCCTTGGCTTAAACAAAACCATCAAATAAGCTCCCTCCCCGGAGAGGCCAGGCCTGGCTCGGTGCCACCGGATCCATTGAGGATGTGCTTCTGTGGTCATGTGGTTGATGGGCGAAGGCAGAGCAGGAGGCACAAGAGAAGGAAAACAGCAGCAGAGGACAGAGGCAGATAAAAGAATATGTCTGCTCAATTAAACCTTTAGACAACTGATTAACAGAAATTCCACTGAAGCAACTGAAATCACACATTTTGCAGTTTTAATTCTTTTATTAGTTTTAACCCATAAAGACCCAGTGCTACTTCTGTGGCAGTTCCCAAATTAATTTTTCTCTGTATTTAACCTTTCATAAGTTATTCATCACCCTTCATCATAATATTATCCTCTGTATTTTGCATTTTTCACTGTAAATCATGTATTTTCCTATTTTGAATTTCCTGTATTTAATTTAGATGTTCATAAAAACACAGAGTAAATACAAAGATTATTATATCACAACAAAGAAAACTGTAGAAAAAGTGACTTTATCAGCAAATATATTAATAACTGAACGTAAAAATAAGTGTCTCCATCCACTGTCATTGATCAAACTTCATGGGTTTTACCGGTGAATCAATGTTGTAGAAGATGACGGTGTTTCCACGTTCACTACGGAGCCTCTGAATGTCCAAATGGGTCATATCTGATGACCATGAAAAGATGACAAACTGTATTTTACACCAATTATTTACATGCATTGATAGCATTAGTGGATCAACAGGTATTAAACAGTTTAGACTGGTAGATGCTTTTGGTTGCCAGTGGATATGTGGGTCTATATGGGTTAATACAAGTGAGACGTGTAGGAGTTTTTTCTGGCTGTTTTTAGATTTATCAATTGTATTGTAAACAAAATAAAACCTAAAAGGCAAAATAAATAGTGCATAGTGCTGACCTCCAAAGAAAATGATCATAATATGATATAATAATTACATGATGCAAAATTATATCATGGTAGCTATCCTTATTTTCTTATTGCACTGGAAAAAATCAAAATCTTACTAAGTGTGTTTTTCTCATTTCTAGTCCAAATATCTCATCACACTTAAAATAAGACAGAATCACCTGAAGAGTAACTTTGCAGTGAGATATATTTTTAAACAATAGATCTTGAAAATCTTATTTCAAGAAATCTTAGCAAGAAAATTTCCACTTGTTCCACTGGCAGATTTATGCTCGAATTAAGCAAAAAATAAATAAATCTTGAATTAAGCAAAAAAATCTGCCAATGGAATAAATGAAAATTATCTTGGTAAGATTTCTTGAAATAAGATTTTCAAGATCTATTGTCTAAAAATAAGTTCTTATATCTCACTGTAAAGTTACTCTTTAGGTGATTATGTCATATTTTAAGTGTGATGAAATATTTGGACTTGAAATGAGAAAAATACACTTGGTAAGATTTCGATTTTTTTTTTTCCAGTGTGTAGATATTTAATGTAGTTTTGTCAGGTTTTTGCCATTTGCTTCTTTTTAAATGAACATGGATTATGGCTTCTGTTATAAAGCTCAACCTTCTATGAATTTTCACTTAGAGCAAAGGGTTAATAGATTAAATGATGAGTGGTAAGTAACACATGTTTACCACTGTTCCATGACATATACAGTCACGGAAAAAATTATTAGACCATCAAAAGTCATCAAAAACAGTGGTTATGCTATCAAGTACTAACTCCTGTGTATATCATGTGACTAAAACAGACAGAAAATTAAACATGGAATGTCTAAAAGCACTGTTTTTGTCAGTACAATGCCATAGATATTGATGTAAGAACTGAAGTGATTTGGTTATTATCAAGAAAACCATGGAAAATGGATAGATATCAGCTCTGAAATTAAACTACTATGAGCTATTGCTATTGTTAGCATTATATTTGTCCAAACAAATGTACCAGGCATTAAAATGAACAAGAAATTGAAGAAAACAAGGGTGATCGACTGTATATCTGTGTTTGTTTGGGCTTAAAAAGGAAAATGCTCATGATATAATAGAGAAATGAAGAGGGTCCAGCTGATGCTTGAAAGCAAACCACAGGTGCCTGACAGATAGATGTCCCGTGTGGAGTCTGTTAGTAGTAGGAGGATGGGCTGAGTCAGAGGGAGGGGGTGGGGTGGGGGGGGCAGTGGTCGGTTGAAAGATCTGGTCTGACTCATCCCAGAAGCTCGGCTGCCATTGACCAGGACCGTTTGACTGGAACCGACACTCACATCTCTGGAATGGACAGCTGCTTTGGCAAACCACAGGTCCAGACCAAGAAAAACACAAATAATCTTCAAAAGGCCCATAAAGAGGAATGGTATGAAGTACATGCCAACTATTTAAGAACCAGGAGACACGTGTGCTCTGAGTTCAAGCTGTAGGCGAATGGGCAGCGCAGGAACTAGAACCACAGAGGAATTAAAAAACCAAGGCTCTGGTGAAGTTATAGCCAGTGATCAGTGTTGGGCAACTTACTGAAATCAATCCTCGTTATAGTTACTATTCTGTCAAAAATAACTCAATTAATTTACCTTCCTACTTTTGTGTTATTTTGCTTTAAAGATGTGGCACCGCGTCTATAGAACAACCTCCCTCAAACAACACCTTAAAGCACTTTTGTTTAAGCAATCACTTTAAATCCAACTGACTCAGGGCAGCTACAGACTGTTTGCACTTAATGTATTTATTGCATTTTAACTGTATTTTAACTGTATTTCAATTGCTTTTTAAATTGTATTTTAGTTGTTTTGCACTGTCAAGCACTTTGACTCCCTGTCTGTGAAAAAAGCTTTATAAATAAAACTTACTTACTTACTTATTCATAACTAAATAGGGTTGGTCTCAGTTAATTGAAGTTTTGGTTTTATGAAAATTGTGAAAAATGCTTAAATCGCAAAATGTAGATTGTTCTTCAGGAGACCTTTCTTGCCCAACAAAAATTCAGATTGCTACCTATTTACTTCTTCTAATACATCAAGTGTGAATTATAAACACATAAAACATTTGGTTTCATATATGCTTTTATGTGTTTTATTTGTGTACAGATCTATGGCCACCTGTGTTGTTTTCAAAGTGCTTTATAAATTTAGTTTTTAGTTTGTTTGTTTTTTTAAGTCTATTTCAGTTTAGGCACAAACATATTAGAAAACAAAGGGGAAAAAATTGGGACTGGATGTTTCTCCAGTCATGCACAGCATGTAGTTTTAGTAAAGAAAGAGTATTTTTAATCAGGTTTTGTCTTTATGTAGCCGGGAAACAATAAAAAAAAAGTGCAAATGCAAAATTCAGAGGGTAATATTATAATAAATGGTGATAAATCAGTTAGGAAAAGTTAAATAGAGAGAAAAAATCATTTTGGAACTGACACATAAGTCTCACTGGGTCCTTATGGGTTAATACGTAAAACTCAGCAACGTATACATGGATACAAACAGGACACAATGCACAAACAAGCATATAATAATAACAACAGTACAGCGAAACCAGAAGCAGTATTCATGACCACAGGACTGCTCCCTGTGTAAAAACTGTTTCAGATTTGGTTTTAAGTGATTCCAGAATCCAGTTTGATTTCCACATACTGTACTGCAACGCCTCCACACTGCCCGGGTGGATAAAACATGTCAGGAAGTTGCTCGACCGTCATCGTCAGCTGATATTGTTGATCAAGACCGGCTCTTTGTTCTGACCCTTCATGACATGTAGAGCGAGTCAGAAGGTGTTGTGCTGCGGTTTACTGATGAGGAAGGAAGGGGACGGAAAGGCAAGTGGTGCAATCTCGAGATGTCCTGATGAGCAGTTCATTCACCCACACGGCTGGTGGTCACCCCTCCCACACACTAACCCCCCCCCCCCTCGCCGTTTTTACCCCCTGTTCTTTTTCCGGCCGGAACACAATGGAAGCATGGTGCCGTTGGGGCTGAACGACACACTGGCCGGTTCTGTGGATGCTCAGTTTGAGGCTGATTGGCAGTGTTCGGGTGTTAGATAACAGTGATAAAAGTTGAATGTCACACACACACACACACATATGTTCTACTGTGTGTGTGTGTGTGTGTGTGTCTGTAAAACTGTGCTGTGTTGTGGAATGTGTCAAGTGTGTGAGCTCGCTGTGAGTCACTGTGTGAGAGGACTCATTCTCTGTTGAATGTCAGTGTGTGTCACAGTGTTTTGCTGTTGCCCCCCCCCCCCCCCCCCCCCCCCACACACACACACACACACACACACACACACACACACACACTCGAGGAGCCCCAGCGTTCTGAAGGCAGCAGTTCAGCCTTTTACACCTGGATGTAAACTCAGCTGCTCTCTTTGTTCTCTAAACCAGCCAAGCATATTTTTTTATCTTCACATACGAGCTGCAGGCTGACCACAGTTAAAAATGACAGTTTTGTGTCCTGGGTGGCTCATAAATCCAACATCTGAGTTCCATCTAGGCCTGGACGTTGTTTAAATAATACAATCAATATAAATAATGGAAACACATGTGCAGTGTCCTCATTATAAATACTGATCTGGTGATGCTGATGTGAAAACCAGGCAAGCTTTAAATGGGTTATGACATTGAACTTTTAGACTTTGGCCATAAGCACATCTGAATACTGGTCATACAGATCATTTTTCATGTCCCACTCAGCAGACGTTTGCTTTACATGTCCGGTTTACCAGGGTAATTATGGTATTTTGCAGTGTTCACTTACTTATCTATAAACATGTAACATCATAGGTCACTAGGTCAGTGAGTTTATTTCAGTCTGTTTATAGCAGTGTTTTTCAGCCTTGGGGTCGGGAGCCCACGTGGGGTCGCCTGAAATTTCTAGTAATTGATAAAAATAATAATAATAAAAAAAAAAACTTACTAATAAAAAATATATGGTGAGTTGAGAGAGACAATCCCAATCCATAAAAGACATGACAAACTCTGAAGCTGAAACTGAAGCACTGTGGTTCTGTTTATCTTTCAAATGTTAATTGTGGTCTGTTTCAGATGCTGCAGCTCTTTCATAATTCATAGTTTGAGTTATTATTTGTTCAGTATTAATTTGCAGCCTTGTAAATCCAAGCTGGACTGACTGTACATATCCTGACCATGGAAAATAAAATTCTCACATTGTGCAGTAATCTACACCTGGCCTTTCTGCCTTCATCCATAATAATGTCATCTAAAATGAACGTTTATTTGCAACATAGTATAGCAAAGTATTACATGATCAAAAACAAATTAATTTTAGCAAAAAAAAAGTTTGGGGTCTGAATGTCTGGGGTTGCCAGAAATTTGTGCTGTTAAAATGGGGTCAGGGGCCAAAAAAGGTTGGGAACCACTGATTTATATTGTTACTTTAGCATCTGTCTGTACTAAACTAGTTGTTCTCAGTCCATCGTGATATCATGAATTGGAATGGTTGCAGCGGCTTGATGCCCTACATCGATCTTAATTTCGTTTGATGTACTGTACATTGTACTGTGCTGTCAAATGACAATAAGAGCTATTCTGATTCTGACTGTGATTCTGATGAATTGTGTAAATATACATGCCATACACGGTTAATTGTGTTATCTGTATGCATTATAAGCTTTACACATGTATGTTCACGCTGTGTCAAATACCACACGATTAGTGGTTAGGGTTAGGGTTAGCGGTTACGGATATGAAAACCGGAGATCTTGATGTAAATTGTCACACGATCAAATGACGTTGAATATCACACGAAAAGATGAAAATGCGTACAGATAGCACGACACATGCCATAAGAACTGGTGTGACATATTACGTGATTTCATGAGACCAGTCTGTTCAGTCTGCATTAACCAGCAGATTTCATATAACATGTTATTTTGCTGCTGTTGAATTAATTATATAAAATTACCATAAATCCATCAAATTTGACATACAGTGAGTCTGATTTACACAGATGCTGAATAGTTATGCTAATGTGAAAATATTATCGATCCATTTGTAATACTAAAAAGTAACAAATGCAGCTCTTTCCAAAGGCAGATTTGTCATAATCTGTTGTTTTGGAGCCTTGAATTTGTCTGCCACCATCTTGGTTTTTGAAGACATAAGTCACCATATTTAGACGAGAGGATGGAGCTGGTAAAGAGTGACCAAGCTAATGCTAGCTTACTTAAAATACCAGCCAAGCTCGCTACCTGTCATGCTCACAAATAAATTAAGCTACTGTAAAAATGTCGATGTTTCAGTATAGTAATTTTAAGAGTTTAATTACCTAGCTGCTCTGGTTAGCAGGCTAGCTGAAAAACCATATAAACTGTTTGACCTTTGCTGAGTTAATGCTAACATTACTTAATGTGGCTAAGGTATGCTAATAGGTCAGCAAGTCTGATTAAACACCAGCTAATGTCAGGAATCTTGAGCAGTAGAATACTAGTTTTCTAAGTTTTTTTAACCACATCTACATTGCAGTTTGTTAGGGAAAAATGTTTTATTTAATCAACAGAAGCCCTGACTTAGCATGTATTAGCTTACATAGTTAGCGCAGACAAACTTCACTCTCCCACCTGTCAATCAGAGTGACCATTCCTTCAATTATTTGTAATTTAAAACTTTAATATATTTAAAAAGGGGAAGTTACAGCAAAAAATACTTTTCACTTGTCATAAACGACAACATTAGCTACAGGGTGAAGGCCAAAAACTGTTTATGAACTGAGAAGGAGCCAATGAAATTTAACCTTTTAATGATAATCAAAGTAAACTGGCATTTGTATTTTGATGAAATGTGGCAGACAGGCAGACTGATTGCTCCAAGGCAGACCTGCATGTGCATGTCAGATGTATTCAATTTGCTTCCTGATAAAAAAGATCTGTGCTTCAGTAATTACTTGACACACTAAACCTAAATTTATCATGATCCTGTTGACAGAGAGCTCACGTTACCTTATGGAAACTATTCCCCTTAGACTGTTCACACTTCAGTCTGAACTTTCACACTGTTTCTCACATCTTGATTATGTCCAGCTCAGCTTGTTAGCGCTGGTTGTTGGTTTTAGAATAGATCAAATATTTCCACTTCACATGTCTTTGCTGTTTTTCCGTCCAGGTTTGAACAGAACCAGCACTTTCTCTTGTGAGGCCCATAACCGGAAGGGCGTGGCCACCTCTGGGTCTGGCATCATCACCGGTACGTCTTTGGATATTTTTCTTCATTGGTTTGCTGTGTTAAGAATGCATTTGTTGGTTCAGTCCTGTTTTGTATGTATATGTTAAGTTGTTTTTATTTTTTTTGTAGTCCTTCCATCCCAACCTCAGAACCTGAAAGCTGTGGAGATCACTCAGAACAGCCTCCATGTTTCTTGGCACCCTGGTTTTGGTGGCGACTACCCAATCATACGCTGCTCTGTTCAGGTGAGACGACATGAAATACATCTTAAAGTGGAATGCCACACCTACCTGAGAAAACCAGCCCAGAAAAATCACTGCTCACTGTTTGACCTGCCTGTTAAACAAACACATCACTCTGTTTGCAGACCGGATGTCCACGGCCTTTTGTGAACCCAATTTTTTAAAAGAATACGAACGGGCTTTTCTTTTCTCCTCTTAACTCATCCTCTACCCCTCCCTTCTTTATTCGTGTACCAGTGGATCAGGTTTCACTCTGGGAAAGTGGCCTCCTGGACTAATGTAGCACCACTCCCTCTGTTTCTGCCTCAGACTCTATCATACTCTGTGGCCATTACAGCTCGGAGCAGAGACGAGGAATATTTTCTCCTGAAGAAGGGAGCAGCACAGCACCACCCCTAAACGTCTGGTTCTAATAAAGCTGCCCCTCATACCTCTTGCTGCCCCCCCCCCTCCTGTTCCCCCTCACCCCTTTACCCTCACAGGGGAACAAGGCGAGGGGCGAAAAAATGGGGCAAACGTGAATTTTAACGGTTCATTGTGTGGAGACGAGAAACATGAAAAAAGCTACAGTGTGGAGAGTAGAATGATCTTACTGTGTTCCAGAAATGGAAACAAAGACAGACAGAAGGTATGAAAGAAAGAAAGAAAGAAAGAAAGAAAGAAAGAAAGAAAGAAAGAAAGAAAGAAAGAAAGAAAGAAAGAAAGAAAGAAAGAATGGACCATGCAGACAGAAAAATATAGGATTGCTAACTGGAAAAGAAAAATAAACATTAAAAACGCTCATCTACATGTAACTAAACACATTAATATAAGAAGTAAGAAAGAAAGAAAGAAAGAAAGAATGGACCATGCAGACAGAAAAATATAGGATTGCTAACTGGAAAAGAAAAATAAACGTTAAAAACGCTCACCTACATGTAACTAAACACATTAATATAAGAAGAAAGAAAGAAAGAAGAATGGACCATGCAAAAAAATAAGAAAAAAAATGTAAAAACTTTAAAAAAAAATATATAGGATTGTCAACTGGAAAAGAAAAATAAACGTCAAAAACACTCATCTACAAGAGGCACATGTAACTAAACACATTAGTATAGAAAGAAAGAAAGAAAGAAAGAAAGAAAGAAAGAAAGAAAGAAAGAAAGACTCTATTCTGAATTCACATCATACAAGTCATTCACAGAAAATAAATATATATGGCCATCAACAAGGAAAAGATAAATAGATGTCAAAAACGCAAATGTGTAAGAGTCAAATGTAATTAAAAACATTAGAAAAAGTAAGAAAGAAAGAAAGAAAGAAAGTCAGTCTAATCCACAAATGCCAACAGAAAGCACATGCATTTACACACATCAGTAGTAAACGACAGAAAGTCTGTGTTCAAACTGACCCCAGGAAAGAAAGACACAAAGACAAATAAAGAAAGGAAAACTGCAATGAATGAAAGAACAAAAGACGAATAGTTCAAGTGCGTTAGAGAAAACAGGAAAAGGCAGTGACAGCAGGTATTTCGGGTCTGAGCCATTGGAGGGGAATGCGTGCTGAAGTGTGACTCAGAGCTGAGTTGTATTATTGAATTAAACACACTTGTTTACTGGCTGGACTGTGATTCATGGAGGCAGGAATGACTCTCCCTCTCGCACTCACACACCAGTATTCACTCCCTCTTCATTCATTCGGCCTCACATGGACATATCAGGGCACTTCTGCAACCTTTGAGTACCCATAGTGCTGCTGTAAAAGGCTCTTAAAGCAGGTTTTACTGTACGCACCAACACCTGCTTGTGCACGGACAGGTCGTATATCTGTGTTAAGGTGTATCATTTCACTGTAAGACCACCCTGTGAAGCCCAGATTGGCGTCTGCAGGAGCTGTTTGATAATGAGCAACGCAGCAGAGAACAATGGAACAACTTTAATGTGGTTTTTAAATAGTTGCAATCAAGCATTTTTTTCTGCCTTGTGTTCCTCTTTAAATGTGTTTACCACAGAAGGAGTGCAGAGGCAGCAGTTTTCAGCCTGCGATTTTCGGTCGACGAGTTCTGCTTTCAGTGCACCTTGCTGAGCCTGGGTCATGTTCAAAGCAGCGCTGATGCTGATTTTTGACTATTAACCCCAAATAACCCCCATTACCACCATGACACAGTCCAACCTCATACTGAGCAGGAGAAAATAAGCATCGAGCATTATTATTACTGTCAGTGATTCAACTTTAAACAATATATTAAACATTCTTTGTCAGAAAAACCTACCAGAATTAATACTGATGTCACAGTTATAATAAATAATGAAAATCAATACCAGCAGTGGAAAGGTATTTCTGTCAAAGAATTAATATGTAAGAAGTTGGAGTTTGTATTGGAGTCTGTTTTGTGCTGACAGCTGGTTGTTTATTGATGTTAGCTAACTCAATTTCTAAGCTAACAGCAGTATCAGTTGACTATAATATTGTGAAAAGTACAAATTAAATAGCACAGTTACAACTGCAAAACTGTAAATGTTCAATATGCAGTAATGATCTATGTTATCTTTGTTTTTGAGTCTATTTTGTGCCAAAAAGTTGGTCTTTTTCAGCACAAAATAAACGGTTTTCAACTCAAGTTACAGTTAGCTTAGAAATGGAGTATGCTAACGTAAATAAACAACTAGCTCCCTGCACAAACTTTTATGTAAGAACACAAACACAGTCAAATTGTATATACAGTTATACTAACAGTTGGATTTATTTGGTTACAATTAAATATTTGACCTTATTCATCATTCATGATCTTTGTTAGCAAGTTTGGCTAACAAAGTTATTATCATTAACTAAAACTAGTAGTTAAAAATAATTTTGTTGACAGAAATAAAAATGACACTCCTGCAGCATGAACGACACTAAAATGAGCCTTTTTTCAACATTTTACTCCAATTGTGTACAGCTGCTGTGCAACACAAGCTATTGTTAGCTTAGAAATGTTAGATAACATCAACAAGGGACCAAATCTAAAGACGAAACAGACAAATTTGACATAAGCATGTGAAACGAGTGTAAATCTTACATATTTGATGGCATTCAACTTTAAGTCTTTTCAGCTTCTATAAATTAAAGATTTCCTCATAATACTTGAAAAATAAATAAATAAAATTAAATGAATGCTATGCTAACACTAGCTGCTCTAAACAAACACTTACTATAAAATGAAAGAAAATAAAAACCCAAAACTCTGAAAATGTTCAAAGTTTAACCTGTTAAGCTCTGGGCCATTTGTTTCCAGTAGGAATCATTTCAGTGTAACACAAAACAAAAGGTTAGTTGAAAGCAGAGGCTTCATTCAAATAAAACCAAGTTATGATCAGAAAACAACAAAAGTAAGACCAACTTCATAATCATCACTTCATAATGCGCCCTTTATTTTTTCTCTTCTTGTCTTGTTCCGTGAGTTTTAGAAGCAGAAAAATATTTGTACTGTTTGATGTGCTTAGTGTTAGCTTAGTGCTGCAGAATTTGTCTCATTGGTCTGTTATTTTATTAAATTATTCACGACATGACGGGGGCAACTGGGCTTAAGAGGCTACAACCACTTGTTGATCTGTTTTTATTCTGTAAACATTGCAGGCTAAACGTTCAGGAGAGCCCTTCACATCTGGGCCTGATAAGATGATCCACAACCAGAACGTGAACATCCCACCAGCCACCCACCTCATCGGGGACCTGGAGCCCCACAGCCTCTACGCTGTGAGGGTTTCCTGTCACAGCAGCCAGGGCCCATCAGACTGGTCGCCCTGGGTGGAGCTACGCACCAAAGAAGGAGGTGAGGGCCTCTTAAGTGAGGAGATGTTTGTTTTCAACCTGCACGTCTTGTGTGGCTGAGTGTAGGATCACATTTCTAAAGTGTCTCAAGGTCACGCTGTGTTATCTACCGGTTACGGTTGAAGTCCAACTCTGCTCCCAGCTCTGCTGTGTAATGGAATCAGAACAGGATGAATGCTGCTGCCTGCAACCAGGCACAAATAAGCCCTTCTTATCTCATTTAATAGCATTTCAAGGCATGTTTAAGTGTTTTCACACGTTCTAGATGAAGTCCAATGACTTGAGAGAATAAATAAATATAATAAATAAATATAAATAAATATTTTAATAATTTCATTAAAGAAATTTTGCACTAAAACAAGGAGAAAAAAATTGGAGTTGTCACTATTTATAGTCATAATATAATATTTTTTCCCACATTAAACCAAGAAGACAACTTGGTGTCATTATCCTATTATTTCACTTGAGATCATATTGGGCTGAAGGTGGCCCCTGAACTAAAACGAGTTTGACTCCATTGACTGTTGATATCTTCAGTGTAATTTTTGCACTTTGCAAATTCATCCCGCGGGCCGGATCAGAACCTTTGATGGGCCGGTTTTGGGCCACGGGCCTCATATTTGACACCCCTGTGTTAAATGTTATCTTACTGACTTGGTCAAATTGGGAACTTCATCAAATACTGCAAACCAGTGTCATTTTGGTCTTGTTAGTTAAACCTATTAACCACAAATGTACTCAGACTGTTTGTCAGGAAAAAAATGTGTTTTATTAAATAAACCTAAACTCTGAAAGCACAGTTTTCAGGTCAGCCAGCTGTGACACAGACCTGTCAATCAAAGTCCAACCCTGCAGGCATTAGAGCTTCTATTTGACCTGGGATCTGATTACTGGAGAAAACATTACAGATGGGCCAGATCACTTATTAGAGTATAAATAACATGGATGAGACCTGGAAAAAAAACTATTGACTATTGAGAAGTCCAGTGTGGGAGCCAGGGCTTTTTGGAACTGCTTCTAATGGTCTTATTACAACTTTAACATACTTACGCCTTGTCTTTATTTTTCTGCCAAGGTCCTTGCCCCTTGGTTTTAATAGTGGAATAAAAGAGTAGTCATGAAGATGCGTGGGCTGATAATTGCGAGGTCTGCCTGTCATCTATGTTGTCTCTTCTAATTACTCCCAGTCTTGCCTAGAAATCAAGCGACTCCCAAAACTCACCTCCAATGGTTCCTGGAGTACAGCTTAATGAAAGAAACTACTTTTTGCCTCAAGACACATTTTGCGGTGAATTTAATTCACTGCAGATCCAAGCCTGATGACTGTATTTCTGCTTTATTCTGAGTGAGTCAAGACTTATCGGTAACAGAGTTTATTAAGACAAGGAGCAGAGAGAATCAGGTTACAGTGCACCATTAGTCATAATATTACTTCCTGCTCTGCTTAAACTTCGTCTGTGTTTATGACGGATGCCAGCCATGACTCGCTGTACCTCTGTGAAAATGTAAACTGTTGAGGTGGAAGGTGGACGAGGGTTGAAGACATAGTGGGTGGAGACGGAGGGAGGGTGGACGCTGTGAAAGGCTTCACTTAGGATTGCAGTACACTGTCCAAACTGTAACGCTAGGCTGCTGTGTGTTTGAAACGGAGGTGGGATTTTCCATGCCAGCTCATGCTCTCTCTATCCCTGGATGAATTGGAATGGAAATAGTGTATACTAAAAGGAGAGATACGCCATTGGATGGATGATGGGGGCTTTCCATAATGGAAGCTGCTTAGAATCTGAAACACTTTAACACAGCAATTCTCATGGACAGAAAAAGGGAAGAAGTGACTCTCTTTAAAATGTACAAAAAGTAGTAGTTTTCAGACACACCGGCTTAAGGCAAGATTCATTTCTCCATTTAATTAAAGTTAGAGTAACTTTTGTTTCATTTCAGTGGAAAAATCCACAGTTTTGCCAAGTTGTATAACTTCCTGTACAACAGAATTGCTTAATTATTCCACTGGCTTCTTTCTTTGCACTTATGAGTCAGAGAACGGAAAAAACATAATAATATTCATGTGGTGGTCAGAGATAGTTCAGGAGGCATTGTAGGTTAACAGCTGAAGAGGAGAGGTAGACCAGACTATTTTCCACGTCTTTGACTAAACTCTCATGAGGCTCTTTTGTTAGGCCTGAATTCGGTTCTTTGTTGAGCTCCATTTGTTTCTCATTAATAAATTGGGCAGATATGTGCTGCACTATCTCTTACATGTGTCATCCTGGCACAGCCGTCGCCGTTCGCCGCTCCTCCGTCTCCTCCTTAATTCCTCCACGTTTTTTACTTCATAACAGGCTCTTTTCCTGCCAACTCTTTTTTTTTGTTCCCATCCTTTCTTAGACTCAAGTAAACTGGGAAAGCTTATTCTCTGATTTCCCTTCAACAATCTTTTCCACCTCAAATCCTCCAAACACTGCAGAGGAATTTATTTCCTGCTTCTGCATACAAGTCGAACAAGTTTTTTCTCTTTGATTCCTGTTTTTCAACTACACTCCTTCATCTTTCATTTTTTTGACCTCACATGACCTGTGATTTCTTTACGCAGCGAGGCACTGTGGGAAAAAAAAGTGGCTTGATGGTGGGAGCAGGCAAGGAATGGATGGAAGAGGAGGCGAACAGGGGAAGGGGGCGCTTTGAGAAAACACTCATTTAGCTATTTTCCCAAAGCCCACTTTTTTCCCTTGAGGATGAGAGAAGAGAAGGAGATGGAAAAGGAGGGGGTGAAGCCTGGTCGGTGGGAGAGGAAGCGAGTCGACCCATGTTGCCCTTCTAATCCTAAAGCTGCAATGAGATTATGTTTTACATATGCATTTGGTAAACCCATTTTCCTTCTTCTTAAAATAACTCAGAAATGCAGCCAGCAAAACTAAACAAACAAAATGAACAACAGAGACAAAGTGTAGTCCCACTGGCAACCTCCAAAACCTGCAGTTCCTCAAGTGGCCACTAGAGGCTCCAAAAACGAGTGAATCCCCACCACAAATCATAGGTTAAATTGTTGAACTTCACAGCATAAATAAACATTTTTCCAGCCTTGGTCTCTGTAGTTAACTTTCCTTTGAATGACAAATCTACACAGCTTAATTTTTACATAAATCATCTGTTGTGTCAATCAAAGCAGCAGGAGACAAAAAATCAGGACAGAAAACAGCAAATTTTTAGGACGCACATTATCCCCATGCATCTGTCTCCTGTCAGTCCAAATAAAAAGTCTATATGTAAAGTTACAGGAGCTGATGCTGTGAAGTGAAACCACTTCACTAAGATTCTGTATCAAGCTATAGATAAGTAAATTCATGTCTGACAGGATCTGAACAGCGATTGGTAATTACAGCTGTCATTCATGTCTTTAACCCACCTACCTGTCTAAAAACACCTGTAAGTGGCAAAAGAATGGGGCAGAATGCTTGTTTTCTCTCAGACCACTTCAGTTACGATATACTGGAAGGGAATTATGGATTTTTTTGTCCAGTGATGCAAAAAAAAATATTGGATCCTAGAGCATTTAAGTCAACAGGTGGATGCTGCCTGTGTTTTACATTATGACCTTCTGTTTAATAATTTTCCCTGACAGACAGCTCCACTGTAATTGTGCTTAAGAAGTTACATAAACAAGACAAATATTTAATGAAGTTTTCAGGTACTTCATTCCTAGCCTGTTAACATAACGTACTTTAGTTAATGCTAGCTTTAATTGTATTGGATTATATGATGTGTCAGCTAGCCTGCTAATTAGGCACACTCGCAGTAATTAACGTATTTATACATAACACAGAGTTGACATTGTTGCAATAAAACACAACTGTGTTAACATTCATCAAGAACCTGGAATTTTTTGGTGGAATTTAGCGCTGTGGCCTTTGTTTTCCATAAGTTTGCATTAGCATTAGCTTAGCAAGTTTCACCCCCTGCTCTCCACATTCTTCTCCAAATACAGTTCCCTCTGTTTTCTAAAAAACAAGATGATGAGGATCAAATTGTGAAACTCGAAGCTTCATAAAGTCAGTGTTCAACCCTGTGGGTGACATCACAGTGTCCTCAGTCACTTCTTTTATTCAGTTTATGGTGTAGTCACATCTGATGTGGTTTTAAGATATTTACAACTACTATTGTGTACTTTTTACATACTCATTGCACTGGAAAGGCCACTAAAAGACTTCAGATGGACATTTGTTGAATCGTATCTGTCTGTACCCCAAAGTCATCATCTTAATGGAAGTGACTCACACATGTGTCACATTTAATCCTGTTTAATACCATCGCCAGCAAAAAATGCAACCACAACCATTAGACAACTGTGAGACAGACAACAGACTGTTCCTCCATAAAAACTGGAACGAGGTGGATGTCCTTCAACATTGTGACATTTCTGATGACACTAACATTTGAGCTGCGACTGATCTGGGATCCATGTTTCCTTTGTAGTGCTGAGTTTGTTTTCATTTATGAAAAACAGACTCCTGATCCCAGCTCTATGACTCAGTGTTTGGCTTAAAAATGACCTCTTTCCTTCCACGTGTTGACCCACAAACAGACGGAGAGGACAAGAGGAAAAGTCCTCCGTATGATCTGTAAATGCTTCCAAGTGTGGTTATCTGACTCGTCTTCATCAATAGTAGCAGACAACAGGATGTGTAACAGTAGTCTGTCGTGGATGCAGATGTGAACGTCTCACTGTTCTGGACTAATTGTGGCTGGAAAGTGTTGTTTTCTCAGGCTCGCTCCAAACCCGGCCTGCTTTCATATGGAACACAAAAGAATAGAGTGAAGTGTTTTGTTCTCTTCAGCTTCAGCACCGGCACTGAATTGGTTTTCTTGCATGCCTTTTGAATCTATCCAAATTCTACTGCCAGGGTTTTTTTTCAAGTGAGGCTGTTTTTCCCCACCTAACATTTTACGTCAATGAACATCGCTTTTCACTTGAACTAAAAAAAACAAAGCATTACCACGACGAGGGCAGCGAGGGAGAAGATGTAATCATGTAGGACTTGAAGCAAGGAGAAAGAAAGACATGACGGAGGAAGGAGAAAAGGGAAAAGGGGACTGTGAAGGAAAAGAAGAGGAGGAGAAGGAGGCAGAGGGAGAGAGAGAGAGCGATGGATGACGGAGCATAGGTGGAGACGAACTTGACTCTGAGGTTGTTTTTGTTGCTGCTGGCAGGCAGAACAGGGACCACATGTGGAAACAATCAGCCTCCAAATGCTTCCTGATAACATCATCCATAGGCTGGGCCGTGTTTCCCAAACTCACTCTGATTTAGTAAGTGAGTGTGGGGGGGTGTTAGTGTGGGTGTGGGTGTGGGTGTGGGTGGGTGGACGTCCAGCCAGTTTGTGTGACTTTTCGAGCAAAAAGTGACAAAGAGTGACAGGACTCAAACTGTGTTAACAGAAATAAGCCCAGTGGTTTCTATGCAAAAAGGATTATCACACACAAACACAGATTCCTCAGACTATTTCCAGCGTGTTATTCAGCTAGGTTTTCCCTCCGCTGGGTGTTTTTGCTGCCTTTTTTTACTCCCTTTTTTTTTACTCCCTTCTCTATGGGGCAGCAAAAGAAAAGGGCAGAGAAAAAGTAACAGGATAGAAGGGACTGTATTCACCCAGCCATGCAGCAGCTCCTGAACTAATCACCCCTGCCTTTTTTGTCCTAATAAAGCTGAATTCTCTACATTCTGATGTTTTCACCCTCCAGCTGTTGTAGTTACCCACACCCTGGAGGCTGCAGGCTGTCAAAACAGCACACGCCTGACTAACCTACAGCCCAGTGGCTCCTTGAAGCCTTTAGCCTCCTGAACTCCTAATAAAAATACATGGAGCTGTGTCAAAAGTGAAATGCCTTCAGTTCTGTATTTTGTGTTTCAGTGCCTGAAAACCCACCGGTGAACGTGACGGCCGTGTTAAATGGGACAGAGGTGCTGATGGCGTGGGAGGGGCCTCCTGGGAATCTGAACGGAAAACTACAGGGTTATATGGTGGAGTACAGCACGCCTGTTCAGCCACAGGTCAGTCTGAGACACACAACCAAAACTATAGAGTTTGTTAAAACATTCTGTTTATACACAGGTCGTTATCAGTTCTGCTTATCGGCCCAATTCTTTATAGCAACACTTATCAAGTCATAATCACCTTGTAGAAGAGTAGATCGACACCTGCTTTTCAGCATCAGTGTAATAGCATTAATATCCATTTGTCTGAACATTTACTACTACAGCTGCACATTTTGAAAAAGTCATATTTTGAACATGTATTTTATTTGCTTATTTAAAATACGCAGATTACAGAATTACATGTGAACCAGTGTAAAAAAAAAAAAAGAAAATCTTCAAAACAATGAAAAAATACATTGTAAATTTCATTTCACATATCTTACACAGAACTTCTTTCTAATATGTCATGTAATAAACCTTTAAATTCCAGCCTTTTTTGTTATTATATAATTGCTAATTGTCAATATATAATCTTTGTCCCAGTGCTCACAATATTAAACATTTAGGTGTATAGGCTACACTAAAAAAAGAAGGGGAAAAAAAAAATCCTTGTTTCTGGGAAATAAGGCTGTTTGTGAGAAGAAAAATAATCCTGTCAAACATGTTTTATATCAGAAATGTAATCTCATTTGGAGAAAATGTACCTGATTTTGTCTTGATAAGATATTACAGCTTATACTGAACTAAATTTTACCCCAGTAACAAACTAAAGCAATGTTTTACATAATATCACCCCAGGGAATAATATTATTTTATTTTATTTTAAGAGTGAGACCACATGCGCAGCTTCTCAGGTTAACAAGTTTGTTTAAGAGCTGTGTTTCCATTGTCTGTAATAGGTAGAACTTACTTAAATGGTATTTTTGTAGGTTTTTTAGTCATTCTTCTGTGATTAGACTTAATTTTATAATAATTTTGTAAGAAATATAGCCAAATAAAGTGTGCTTACCCTACTGGCAGATTTCTTGCTTAATATGAGACTGTTTGCCTCAACTAACAGTAAAATAACTGGGGTGTTTCGAGCCCCCCTCCACCCCACAGGATGTTTTTTAATACCAAATGGCTGCAGTTGCATGTCCTAAAATTGTGTGATAACTTCAGTTTAACCCGTAAAGACCAAAACCATCTACTGATCTAAAATGTTTAATACCTGTTGATCCACTAGTCCTATCAATACGAGTAAATAATTGGTGTAGAATACAGTTTGTCATCTTTTCATGGTCATCAGATATGACCCATTTGGACATTCAGAGGCTTCGTAGTGAATGTGGAAACACTGTCATCTTCTACAACACTGATTCACCAGTAAAACCCATGGAGTTGGATCAATGACAGTGGATGGACACACTGGGTTTATGTTCAGTTAATGATATATTTTACAGAAAAATGTCACTTGTTGAGTTTTCTCTGATCTTTATGAAGATCTACATAATTAGTAAAATAAATACAGGAAAATACACAATTTTCACTGAAAAAATGCAAAACACAGAGGGTAATATTATAAATAAATGGCGATAAATTACTTAAGAAAAGTTAAATGTAGAGAAAAAAAAAAGTTAGAACTGCCACAACAGTAACACTGGGTCTTTATGGGTTAAGAGTTTCCTGAATGTATCTATTATGGCAAATTAACATGTATTGCATTTGTCAAACATAATCGTTAGTTTTCTTTCTTACAGGTTAAAGAGAGATGCACAAACTACCATGTCAACTTAACATTATTATTAACTGACAACAAATTTAGCCAGAACAAAACTCTACCTGAATGCTGATCATGAAAATCACTCATGATGATTGTGTAAAATGTGACCAGAATGTTGGTTTTGTATAGTGAGGATGTAGCGCTGCTCTGCGAAGATGAAATAATCTCATCCCTTCTTAAAATGAATAACAATGTGCATGATGTTTATATATATGCAAACGAAAACATAGCCTCATTTGTTCTTTGTTTTTCTTTGCAGCTTGTTGTGGACACTGGACTGGACTCAGAGCTGTCAATCAACTTGTCCCTCCCCCTGTCCAATGTGACTTTTCGAGTATGTGCCTATACAGGGGCCGGACAGGGACCCTGGACCCAAACCCAGACCCTGATGCTGATTACTCCTGGTGAGTTCTAGTATTTTATTTTTTAATTTGTTTATTTTTTTTACACTTTATTTTTTTTGGTTTGATTTCTGTACAATACAAAACAAACATGAGGGACATTTGGGATACAGTGACCATAAAAAACCTTTGTGACTAACATTTGATTTTAGTAATTTGACTTTGAAATGAGAATTGTCCATTTCTTCCATTTATCATGACACTGCTCTTGTTGAGTGGTGAGTTCTAGTATTAATGAAAATATAAGAATCAGAATCATGTAAGTAAACAGGTTTCACATTATTAGGAATGTACTTCAGTGGTTTGGTGCACATATAGAACACGGAGTGGGTAAGAAGCATGCAGTAAAAAATAAAATAAAGAAGTAAGATAGAATTATAATGGACTCTCAAATATCAAATGGAAGTAGAATGATTCAGTAGCATTTCACAGTAATCCAGGATTCAATCTTTATAAACTGCAAGGCATACATACAAAAATACTGACTCGTGCTTTTTCTGTTTCACTTCTACAGAAATGGGGGAATTTAAAGGTAAGAGTGACCAACATCGTCTTCCATGACCTATTTGAGTTATTGACACTGTAACGGGAAGTGAGATCACAGGGTTTTTTTCACCACACAACTTCTCTTTCTTATTTTCTGTCACTGGGTTCCTTCATTTCCTTCCTGAACATCTCAGAAAAAAAGGAAGGAACAGAAAAAAGAGAAGAGATGATGTGAGGGAGACGGGAAAAGGGGAAGAGGATTGTTGGGGGGGTGGGGGGTGAATGAGGAGACGCATCATAAATATTTATAACAGGCAGGAACAGTGTAGCATCTCTGTTTGCTTAGTCTAATGGAGCCAGACAGACAATTCAAACAACAAGAATGGCAGATAGAAAAAGAGAAAAAGAGGCAGGGACAGCTGGGGGAGGGTGATGGCCAAAGGGAGGAAAAGTTAAAAACAGTGGGTGGATGTTGTGTGAGTTTTAGCAGTGGATTTCATGAGAGATGGGACAACTTTGCAGACATTTAACAACAGAGCAAATGTGAGCGTATTTTTAGAAAGAGAAGAGTGTGGATTTAGTTTGACAAATATGACAGTTTGACCAGAACAATGCTATAAATGTACTGCATGTAGTGTTTCCCAGCAAAACTAGAACAGTTACAGCCAGTCTATGAACTTTAGTCCCATTATGACCCTTATACAAGGTAATATAATGTCAAGTCATGTCATAAAACTGAATGACGCTGCAGAAAACTGTTGAAGAAGTGTAATCAACAGGAAATAAACTCACTGAAGCAACCAAAAAAATGTAATTTTAAAGACTTAATTGTGTAGTTGTAAAAAAAATCATCCTTTTGGTTCTTTCGCAGTAAGTGTATTTACATAAATATATTAATGCACATTTTTGACATTTTGAACTAGGAAATGCTTATTGAAATGCCAAATTAAGCAAAAATGTTTTTGTTCTGTTTTTCCACTTGTGGTTATTTTTGCCTTTTTTGTATTCTGATCTCATGAAATCGTATTGTATATCACACCAGTTCTTATGGCATTTGGCGTGCAATACGTACGCATTTTCATCCTTTTGCATGTTATTCAGCGCCATTTGATTGCGTGTCAATTTACTTCAAGGTCTTCAGTTAACATATCCCTAACACTTAACCCCTAAACCCTAACCCTCAGTGTGTGGTATTTGACGTGACATGAATATACACATGGAGAGCTCATTATGCGTACAGGTAACACGCCAATTAAAGGTGCCGTGTATATTTACACGATTTCATATCACGTTGCTTTTTTGAAAAAGAGTTAAAATGGAAACACTTTCTTTGAGTATATTCTGATGCGGTGGGCATTGTCTTCTGAAATATTCAGATGAAGTTCAATGGTTGCACTTAAATTATTCCTCTGTTTTAACTGTGAAAAACAGATGATGAAAAACAGTGACTGATTTACTTTTTCTACTGTCTATTAGAGCCATGTGTGACAACTGCACCAATTAATTTTTTGCTCAAAATCAGTTTACAAAGAAATAATATGTATTTTCATTTTTGTAGCTTTTAAAACTGCTTATTTACTTGACATTTAATGGAAATTCAGCTATGAAAGGTTAGCGATTAAAGGTCTGCTTTAAACTCGCTTTAATCTCCACAGAGAAATGCAGTCTCTGCATTTTACGCAACCTAATACACATAGCACCTAGCATTAGCATTAGCATTAGCACCTAGCACATTAGGAGCAGTAGTCTGCCATTGAAGACACTTTGGGACCAACTCCAGATTTTCATCAACACTGTGGTCAAGGAGAATTACCCTATATGTACCTAATTTTAAAATATATAATTACTTATATACAGAATTAATTAATTACAGAAGGCTTTTCTTACGGCTATGTTAACAGCTGTTAGCAACGTTAGCAACAGTTAGCTTAGTCTTTAACAGATTTGTAACAGATGACAGATATCTAATATATAAATAGTATGGCTGAGGTCAGGGTTTCCGTGAAGCCCCTTATGTTCATTCCTAAATTCCACAGTTCTTCTCTACAGTAGCAACTCCTAGTTAAGAAATGGAGTAAGCTATACATACTGTTATGTTAATATTGTTGTGTCTGTTAATATTTTATACTAACTTTAGTTCTATTCATTTCCTGTTTGTAAAATTTTATATTCTAGTTTCTTATTTTTTTATTTTTTGTAGTTTTATAGACAGACAAACAGGCACAAATCTTCAAAAAACTTTTTATACTGAAAAAAGGAGTATCAAGAATGTGGAAAAACTCTTGTTTGGGGTGAATTTAAATTAAAAAGAAAAATGGCCGTGTGTTGGTTTTCATAAGTGATGAGGTTCTCTAATATGCAGCTAAACTGTGTTTCCATTACTTATTTGTAGTGTTCAGACCCATTATAGCCTGACTGGGCAGGCTTTTACTCTAGTTTTAAGAAACCATGCCAAGTCAAATGTGTTTACCCTAAGGGCACTTTTTTTGCTTAGACAGGACAGTCTGGTTCTTTCTGGTGAGGCTGTTTTGAGTGTAATAAAAAGACAACCACTTCATCATCACACAAATAACTTTTTAGAGATGTCTTTGCTTCAGTGAGTTTCATTCTCCTCTCTCTATTTAAGATGTTTAATTTGATTCTATTAATAAATCTGATTCCATAATGTGTTTTATAACCGTGACACAGTGAAGAATCTTTACCAGATGCTCTAGATCCCAACAGATTGAACTAAATATTACTGGTAGATTCTTTTTTTAGACTATTTCTGTACTGTCAGAGGATGAAGCCTTTTCTCATTGTCGCTTCACCTTCACTTTAAATGCCTTAACCTTCCACTGTCTGTGTCCACACCCCTTCCCTCAGGTCCATCCTCGCCCCCGGCCTTTTCCTGGCACTGGTGGTATGTGGTGATGGCCATCGCTGGCGCCGTGTCCATAGCTGTGCTCATGGCTGTTTACGTGGCCAAGCTGCGGCGTAAGGAGACGCGTTTTGGGTGCGTATGATGTTACGGCTCCTTGTGGGTGGAAGGGAGGGACTGGATAGCCCTGCCAAACCGAAAACGTTTTATTTTTTTTTTATTTCACTGACCCTGTTGCCTAACTTCTGCATGCATTCTGAAGCATTTGGATGTGGAGTAAAACATCTGTTTCCAGAGACCACCAGCCATTCTTGTAAATTATGGAGCATAGCCACGTTTTCAGCTGTGTTTATACATCTGCTGCAGTGACCACTCATTGTGTTTTTGCTCTGTTTTGTTTGTGTGTGTTTTTTTCACAGAGAGGCATTCGAGCCCATGATGGAAAGCGGGGAGCTGGTGGTCCGGTACCGGGCTCGTCGGACTTACAGCCGCAGGACAACGGAGGCAACATGTGAGTTCCCGTCCCTCATCCTGCATCAGCCTCAGGAAGATGACACTTCATGTTTACACCTGACAAAGAGGTTCCAGTGAATCTCAGCTTGTCTAAACTTGCCTCTGTCCCCAGGAAAGATACTGTATAATGCAAAAAACACAGTCACATTAGAGCATGTTCCCACCTGCCCTCGGTCGACAGCCAGCATTTCAGTGGAAGCAACTGTGTAACTGTAATCTTAATGAGTGACAGCAGGTTATAAGATCCATCAGCAGGTTTACATTTCAATAAAGGTTTATCTGCTCGATCAAAGGTTGGAAAAAGATAGAAAGAGCTGTCAGACTTTCTCCACAATGACCCTGACTCTGTTTACATACAAGAAATATTCCACTTTTTGTCCTTATTCCATAAATAACAACATCCCTACCAATATGATGGTTTGCATGCAGCCATGCATCCTCCTTCTGTGTCAAAATAGGATTTTTTCCACTTTTATTTGATGCAGGCACAGCCTCAATCTGTCGTCTGTTCAACCACCGTCCTCTGGTTGTGATATTTACACATATCCATCTTTCATACTGTTTTAAAGTAGCTCTGTTTCTCCCTCTGACCAGAAATGTGGGATTTTCATTTAGGCGTTCATCTCTGCCACAAATTGTTGCCTAGTTGGTTTCAGTACAGTCACTATCCAAACCGTCCCCGAAACCCAATTTGTTCTACACATGTGCGAAAACTTTCCCCAGGATGTCAAAATAACTCCCTGGGATTTATGTGAAAATAATCTTATCTTAGATTTTACTATTTACTATAACGAGACAATATGTTTATTTCTCAAAAATGAACACCTATCTTTCTTGTTTTGTAAAAAATGTAAAAGTTACAATTTTTCCTGCTGTCTCACCTTAACCAGAATTTTCTAGTATGTAACTATATGTTTGTGACAAACCAACCCGAGGCTTATTTCTGCTCCCTCATTAAATCATTAAGTGCAACACAAAATGCATCTATTTAACGTATTTTGCACTATCCCGTTTCTGGACTCGCTCTTAGTTCACTAACTACCAACGCAACGCAAAATCCGTTATTCCTTTTCTGAGCGACTTCATTCAAAGTCTGCGCTTGCCCAGTTCTGCGTTACGGGGCTGATTCTAACGTGGACCTCCAAGGTCCACGTTAGATTGAGGATATATTCTTGTAGCTTCATTTCACTTCATTTCTGTCATGTTTTTCCTTTGAAATATTATTTACATTTGAAAAAGAAGATTTTTAGCAGAAGTTTGACAATATCTTTGAGGATATCAGATTTTTCCCACAGACATTTTGCACCGACAAAACGAATTTACCATGTGAGGATTGATCTGCGCACTGAATTTTATTCTCTGCACTTTATGCCCATTATTTAATTGCTCAAATGTAAACACCCACCCCCCTTTACACCTTTACATAACTCATATGAAATTCAGAATATTGTCAAAATAATAGTGGAATATCTGTGTTTCAGGTAATCAGCTCATGAACCTGTGTCCCATGCAATCAGGAAATTAAAATGTGACTCTTTCATGCGTTTTAGTTAGAAAAACAAAGACGCGGACAAAAAAGTGAGAGACGGCAGCTTTTTGGACAGGTCAGAAATGAGTAAAAAAGGATCCGGTTCCATTAAAAACAGAATGATGTGATGCACATCTGCGTGACACCAGATGAGAGTCAGGGGTGAAGTCATTTCACCTTTACGTGTCGTCCAGGTGGAGCGACACAGCCAGTGGTTAGCAGTGGACTGTCTGTGCGATTACAGACAGAGATACCTGTAAACACAACACACAGACTCAGATTTCACACAGCTGGGTCTCATTCAAGCCCTGACATTGTCCCTTGTGTATGCACAATATTTGTGCAGGCCTCATACACAAGTCTCAGCTTGCCAAGAGGCACGAAAAACTAAAGGAAAAAAAGGCAAAAAAAAGTATTCAGTGCGTAAAATGAGAGGAGCCGAGAGAAAAGATGTGGAGATAATGTGTACTCTGAGTGAATGGGAAGTGCTTTGGGAATAAAGGAAAGGGGTCAGCTTGGAGGGATTTGGGTGGGATTTCTGCCGCCGATGTGGACCGAGAGTTTTGGGTGATTCTCAGGACGAAGTCAAACCCCGAGGCCCTGGTTTTCACATGCACTCATTGGGTAATAGCCGGACAGACTAACATGTGTTGGAACATGCCTGTGGACTGAGCACATTGTTGTCGGACGCGTGGCAGATTGATAGTACGACGGCAGCTGTGGAGAGCTCTGCTGCTGCCCTGTCATATCCTGGCCCAGATGTGAAAACACACGGTCCGATCCGGATCTCCAGCTCAGTGACAGCCAGCTGGTCGACGGGACAGAGCGACACTTAAACCACCTTAAATCCTCTGACCTCATGAGTCCAGTTCAACTCTGTCTCTGCACGCTCAGTCAGGCATTGCACACTAAACACTGGTTCAGATAATTACCTCATAGTGGACCTCATCTGATTCTATATACAAGGACACAGTGTATTAAAACAATTTACAGGGTGTCCATAAAGTCACTACAATTATTGAATTATTGTTTGTTGTAACTGTCTGAGGTAACTGTATGTTGTAACTATAGGTTGTGTTTCATGTTGTCTCTTGGCCAGGACTCCCTTGGAAAAGAGGTTCTTAATCTCAATGGGATCTTTTTCCTGGTTAAATAAAATTTTAAAAAATTACAAAAGCAAATGAATAGACAAATCTGTGGAAACTGCTAGAAAATGAACAGTAGATGTTGATGTTTTTTTTGCCTCTATATGGACACCATTAGTTACATGAAGCGCATCCAGACAGCACACTGCAAAAATCAAAATGTTACCAAGTGTATTTTTCTCATTTCTAGTCAAAATATCTCATCACACTTAAAATAAGACATAATCACCTAAAGAGTTACTTTTCAGTGAGATATAAGAACTTATTTTTAGACACTAGATCTTGAAAATCTTATTTCAACAAATCTTACCAAGATAATTTTCACCTGTTCCTTTGGCAGATTTTTTTTTTTTTGCTTAATTCAAGATTTTTTTTGCTTAATTCAAGCAAAAAAAAAAAAAAAAAAAATCTGCCAATGGAACATGTGAAAAGGATCTTGGTAAGATTTCTTGAAATAAGATTTTCCACATCTATCGTCAAAAAATACGTTCTTATATCTCACTGAAAACTTACGCTATAGATGATTATGTCTTATTTAAAATGTGATGAGATATTTTGACCAGAAAAGAGAAAAATACACTTGGTAAGATTTAGATTTTTTCCAGGGAAATGTCAAATACTGCGATGACCATTGTTTTCGTGTAATTTATGCAAGGTTTTTAGTACAGTCTGTGTTATTTGATAGGATAACAAAGCTATAACACACTTAGTTTTAATATCATTCCAGTGTTAAGAGACGGGTCATGTTAAATACGGATCTAATGTATCATAAAGCCGACGTTTCTGTAACAAAAAAATCCTGTCAAGGTCATGGGATTTTCTACAATGTGTTTATAAACTTATCCAAACACTTTACGTAGTTTTTAATGCCACTGCAAAAATGTAATGTTCAGACAGCTTTAAGTCTCATTGTCTGTGTTAACAATATGATATAAACTAAACAGATTTAATGCACACTTATATTTTAGCGAGTTTACAGATAGACTCAATTGTTTTAGTTCAGTGTCGGTTACAGTACGTCTGGCAGTGTTTATTCCCGACACAATTTTTTTTTTTTTTTTTTTTTGTGGTTTTGGTAAAGTAATGTAGAGTGCTGTTTTTTTTGCTGAAGTCCTTCAAGAAATTGCAACACAATTAAAATTCCTTTTTTTTTTTTCCCCTCCTCAGTGAACAGTCTGGGCATCAGCGACGAGCTTAAGCAGAAACTCCAAGACGTTATGGTGGACAGACATAAACTAACCCTGGGAAAGACCCTGGGAGAAGGTAGTGTTTTGGTTTGGGGTTTTTTTTTTTGTTTTTTTACTATGTGGCTATAACATTTCTGGGAAAGCGTACAGTTTTTTAATGTGTAGTATCAGTTAAAGCACAGACAGTCTGACAAACAGCTACATATGAAGCACACGTCCACATTGCTTGAATTTCACTTATCGCTTGTCGTTTCTGTCTGACACTGATAAGTTTTGACCCTGGGTTTAATGTTACAGTTTACAATGTGATAGCCTCGTAGCCTGTACTTTGTAAGGCCAGGACACTGAATACCACTCACTGCTAAATTTGAGCATGTGAAATGACTTCTGTGTTGGGAGTAACATGTTACAAAAGTAATTCATTACAGTAACAGATTACTTTTTGCTGTAACGCTGTAGTGTAAGACATTATTAATGAATTTTCAGTAATATTTCACTCGGTACATGTTCAATAGAGCTTTCGTTACAACACGCTTTTCGCCTATTATTTACAAATGAAAAAAAAAAACCAAAACAGCAAGATCGTGAGACCCTTAAGAAATCAAAAATGCAGCAGGAAAGTTCTATTTCCTGTTGGTGTTCAGCCAAGACAGTCCTTTGCTCACATGGACATATGCTCATTACTAACCCTAACCCCTAGTTAGCATTATTTTTCTTTCCTTTTCTAACTGTACCTTTACTTATTGTTGGATCTTCATTTTCATTCTCCTTTATTTATTTATTACCTCCGCCAAGGAGGTTATGTTTTTGCCAGGGTTTGTTTGTTTGTCTGTCTGTTTGTCTGTCCGTTAGTGTGCAACATAACTCAAAAAGTTATGGACAGATTTTGATGAAATTTTCAGGGTTTGTTGGAAATGGGATAAGGAAGAAATGACTAAATTTTGGTGGTGATCAGGGGTGGGGGGGCCCACGGGGGGGCCCATTTCCAACAAACCCTGAAAATTTCATCAAAATCTGTCCATAACTTTTTGAGTTATGTTGCACACTAACGGACAGACAAACAGACAGACAAACAAACAAACCCTGGCAAAAACATAACCTCCTTGGTGTGGGGGGGCCCACGGGGGGGGGGGGGGGCCACTGATCAGCCTTGGCGGAGGTCTGCGCTCTCCGAGTGCTTCTAGTTATGCATTTATTTATATTTTGTCTATATATGTTTAATTTTTTAAATGTTTTTTATGTCTTCTTATTATTAGTTTATGGTTATTATGGCTTAGAATGTCTGATGTTTTGTATATTCTTGTTATATTCTATTTTTTGTATGTTCTATCGATTAATAAATAAATTCTTGGGGGGAAAAAAAGAAGCTACACAACAGACAAAAAGTTAAGGATATTTTTACTTTTTGGGCTATTTTTTTCAGTTGGGATTCTTGGACAACGCTTTTTACTTTTTTGTGTGTGAATTGAATTGAAACACATTTTTATTTACAAATGGCAAAAATGACCAAAAAAAGACAAAAAACAAAAGAAATATCCTTACCTTTTTGTTTGTAGTGTAGTTACCATGATCCCTGTGATCAGCGATGACGCATTAGAATAGAATAGAATAGAATAGAATAGAATAGAATAGAATAGAATAGAATAGAATAGAATAGAATAGAACTTTATTGTCACTGTCACAGAAACAATGAAAATCAGTTTAGCAGCTCGGTTCAATTTAGCAGCAAAACACTTTGTGCAAAGGGACTGTTTAAGAAAAATAAAATAAAATACACATATCACAGTGTTAAGAAAAAGTGAACTGTGCAAGGGCTTCAGAATAAAGTATTAATACACATGTGCTACTAAAGTAATGCTAGAACTCCTGAAACGAACAAAATATACAGAAGAATATACAAAAGCTAGCTCTGTACTACAGATGAAATTAGTTAACATTTCTGTGTTAGAATTATTTATCGATTGTGGATTTACAAACCAATGTCGTTGGTGCTGCACCCCCTGTTTGAACATGTAAAATGTTGAAAAAAATGCAAGCGTTCCTGCTGGGATTTGAACATCATAGACCGTAGCGTTACTCACTGAATTAATTGTCTACATGTACTTCGGGGCGTAAATTTATGCGGGGTGGGGGGGGGAGTCTACCGAGCATGTGCCATTTATGAAAAGAGTCTGTCTGTATCTTAAAAGTAATACAGGAGTCATGTAATGCATTACAATTCTGAGACAGTAATATTATAATGTAAGGAATTACTTTTAAATAACAGTAAGAAGTAATCTGTAATGGATTACAGTTTGGAAGTAACTTGCACTACACTGGCGTTGGGTGTTTGATTGTGTTTTCTTTCTTTCTCCAGGCGAGTTTGGCTCCGTGATGGAAGGTCTGCTGACTCAGGAGGAGTCTGTTCTCAAAGTTGCTGTCAAGACTATGAAGAGTGAGTCGATAGTAAAAGTACTCAGCAATTACCACAATGAATCTGTTCTTCTCTGGAGCACAGATGGGTTCATACATAACACCCAGAGGTCTGAAATTAATGACTGTTGAGGACAGAAATCTCAGTTTCTGATCAGAAAACAGACAAGGGCACAGTTTGTAGAAATAGTTGGCAAAAGAAAACCATGACCCTACATAAACTAAGGACAAGTGTGTAAAAAGTCAAGGGGAAAAGATGAATTTTTTACAGACTGGAGTTGGTGAAAACTGTCTTTCTGCCAGTTTCAAGCTGCGGGGAAGAAGTTAAACAAATTCAGTGGCAAAAACTGCAAGCGTGTATCAATTCATGGTGTAATAAATCCAAGAGCCAAAACACCATCTGAACAAGAAGTTTATTTCTTTTCGGTACAAACTGTCGACCTGGCAGCCCAGTTGAAAAGTGCCATGTGTTACTGAGATACAGAAAACCACAAGCCTCACCTCTGAAATGTCTCTTTCCAGTTGCCATCTGTACACGCTCAGAAATGGAAGATTTCCTCCGTGAAGCCGCCTGCATGAAGGAGTTTGACCACCCCAATGTCATGAGGCTTTTAGGTGAGTGAGGACAGAACAGGATTTGTAGATTTCTGTCATTTTGCATTAAAGGTGAAGCATGTTCTGTTTACCCAGGTAATGGAAAAACAACAGTCCATAGTCATTTTAATAAATTATCACTGGTAGAAACTGGTACAAACTACTGTTGTGACAAAAATAAAACACATTTAAAGGAAAATTAGATGTGCAAATCAGTACTGTTTAGCAAGATTCTTCTATTGTCTACTTAAACTGATATAATATCTGATATTGCAGTAATTTGAATATATAAGATGATGATTTATGTAGTACTTTATGTAGATGATGCAGTAATGTCACAACCAAACGCATATTTTGAAAATATAGCAGCACTTTGGATGTAATTGCATTAATCTAGGTGTCATATGTTTGAAACTACTCAGAACTTTACCAACTAACTATGGGCTGACATCATGTCAGAATTATCTAAAAACTGACACCATGGACTCACAGATGAAACAACTCACCAAGCAGAGAGATGCATGCATTGTGTTTCTTGTATTTGTTGACATCATATTTTTGTGGAAGTAGAAGCAAATATCTTACATCCTCAAGAACTGAAAGTCAGTATAAGTTCCATTACAACAGAATTACACTACGACAAACAAAGGACTGAAAGCAATTATCCAAAAACACCACAGTTTAACAGTCTAACCCTAACCCCAGCCCTAACGCTAGCCCTAGCCCTAACCCCAACTCTAACCCTAACCCTAGCCCTAACCCCAACTCTAACCCCAGCCCTAACCCTAACCCTAAACCTAACCCCAACTCTTGCCCTAACCCCAGCCCTAACCCTAGCCCTAACCCCAACCCCAACCCTAACCCTAACCCTAACCCTAACCCTAGCCCTAGCCCTAACCCCAGCCCTAACCCTAACCCCAGCCCTAACCCCAGCCCTAGCCCTAGCCCCAACCCTAGCCCTAACCCTAACCCCAGCCCTAACCCCAACCCAAGCCCTAACCCTAACCCGAACCCCAGCCCTAACCCTAACCCCAACCCTAACCCCAGCCCTAACCCCAACCCTAACCCCAGCCCTAACACTAACCCTAGCCCTAACCCCAACCCTAACCCCAACCCTAACCCTAATTCCAACCCTAGCCCTAACCCTAGCCCTAACCCCAGCCCTAACCACTAACCCTAACCCCGATGGCTAATCGTGTGGTATTTGGCACGGCATGAAAGCTCATAATGCGTACAGATAAACACGCCAGTTAAAAGTGCTGTGTTTATCTGTATGCAGTTCATGATATCACGTTGAAGTTTTAGTTCTTCATCATTATCTTCATCTCTCTCTGGAGGCTGTCATTTTAATGTGATCTGTAAATCCCTACTCCATAAATAGGACTACATTTACTGCCATCTCAACCATTATTATGGGGTTTATGATTTATGTTCTGCAATGTTTCTTTGATTTGATTTTATATAATATTAGACTGTGACGGGTTGAACCAGTTCGATGTAATGAGACAGAAATCCTGGACATTTAGGTGGATCTGAAACCAAATTCAATAAAACTGAACTAGAACTGTGTGGATTAATGCCAGTGCAGTTTTATCAGATACATGTTATTTAATGAAGGCGTTTAGGACTGAGTTGTGTAACGTTTGGGCGTCATGTAGAAGTTAATCTCTGGAGGTGTCAAACATGTACTCAGTGTGTGTGTGTTACTAAGCAGAGATGTTTTTACAGGTGTGTGTCTTCAGACTGTGGAGAGTGAAGGGTACCCCTCCCCTGTGGTCATCCTGCCTTACATGAAACATGGAGACCTGCACAGTTACCTGCTGTACTCCAGACTGGGAGACTGTCCTGTGGTGAGTCCCATCACAAACAATCAGAGCGCAAAGTCAGCGCACAGCAGCCTGGAAAAGCAAAAGCACTCACACACTTTAACCCATAAAGACCCAGGGATACTTCTATGGCACTTCCAAAATGAATTTTTCACTATATTTAACCTTTCTTAAGCAATTTATCACCATTTAGTTTAATATTATCCTCTGTGTTTTGTGTTTTTTCAGGTATTTTCCTATATTTAATTCACTGATCATGTAAATGTTCATAAAAGCTCAGATTAAAGTTGAGGGTTATTATATCTTCCTTTGACCCGGAAAGTAAACATTTTCACCATTTTACATTAAATAATTGCCTTAATAGGAAACGGCATGATGCAACAGTCTTTTCATAAACATTTTTAATTTAATTTTTTTGCTTAAAGGTACAGTGTGTAGGATATTCTCAGTGTTCTTTCCAATAATTTATCTAATTATTGATTAAAATTGAATAAAATAGTGCCCAATCAGTCAAAAGATCAGTTTGTTTGATTACATTTAACCTAGAAAAACCTGTTTAATAAAATGTCCTTTTCAGTGGACTTTTTCAAGTAAAGCTGTGAAACTCTTGTCCACTTTAGAGGACAAAAATGCATTGCTGGGTCTTGGACATCTGAAACAGAGAAAACTGAAGATGATGGTAGGTGCCTAATAATATCACGGTAGCTATCCTTATTTTCTTATTGATTAGCCCTGTCAATAACTGATTTAACCCATAAAGACCCAGGACTACATGTGTGGCAGTCCCCAAATGAATTCTTCTCTTGATCTCACTTTTCTTAAGTGGTTTATCATCATTTATTATATTATTGTCCTCTGAATTTTGTATTTTTCCAGTGAAAGTCATGTATTTTCCTATATTTAATTCACTGATCATGTAAATGTTCATAAAATCTTAGATTAAAGTTGAGGGTTATTATATCTTCCTTAGACCTGGTAAGTAAACATTTTCACCATTTTACATTAAATAATTCCCTTTATTGGAAACAGCATGATGCAACAGGTTTTTCATAAACATTTCTAATTAATTTTTTTTCTTAAAGGTACAGTGTGTAGGATTTTCTCAGTGTTCTTTCTAATAATCTAATTATTGATTAAAACTGAATAAAATAGTGCCCAATCAGTCAAAAGATCAATTCATTCAATTACATTTAACCTAGAAAAACCCGTTTAATATAATGTCGTTTTCAGAGGACTTCTTAAGTAAAGCTGTCCAGCTCTTGTCTACTTCAGAGGACAAAAATGCATTGCTGGGTGTCGGACATCAGAAACATAGAAGACCGAAGATGACGGTAGATGCCTAATAATATCATGATAGCTATCCTTATTTTCTAATTGATTAGCCCTGTTAATAACTGATTTAACCCATAAAGACCCAGGACTACATGTGTGGCGGTGCCCAAATGAATTCTTCTCTTGATCTCACTTTTCTTAAGTGGTTTATCATCATTTATTATAGTATTGTCCTCTGAATTTTGTATTTTTCCAGTGAAAGTCATGTATTTTCCTATATTTAATTCACTGATCATGTAAATGTTCATAAAATCTTAGATTAAAGTTGAGGGTTATTATATCTTCCTTAGACCCGGTAAGTAAACATTTTCACCACTTTACATTAAATAATTGCTTTAATTGGAAACAGCATGATGCAACAGTTTTTTTATAAACATTTTTAATTAATTTTTTTTCTTAAAGGTACAGTGTGTAGTATATTCTCAGTGTTCTTTCCAATAATCCATCTAATTATTGATTAAAATTGAATAAAATAGTGCCCAATCAGTCAAAAGATCAATTTGTTTGATTACATTTAACCTAGAAAAATCCGTTTAATATAATGTCCTTTTCAGTGGACTTTTTCAAGTAAAGCTGTGAAACTTTTGTCCACTTCAGAGGACAAAAATGCATTGCTGGGTCTTGGACATCAGAAAAAGAGAAAACCAAAGAAAAAGTGACTTTTTTAACAACATGTATCGTCAACTGAACCTAAACCCAGTGTCTCCATCCTACTCCAGGGGTTTTACTGGTGAATCCATGTTGTAGACGATGACGGTAGATGCCTAATAATATCATGATAGCTATCCTTATTTTCTTATTGATTAGCCCTGTCAATAACTGATTTAACCCATAAAGACCCAGGACTACATGTATGGCAGTGCCCAAATGAATTTTTCACTTGATTTCACTTTTCTTAAGCGATTTATCATAATTTATTATATTATAATCCTCTGAATTTGGCATTTTTCCAGTGAAAATCATGTATTTTCCTATATCCTCCTGAGACCCAGGAAGGTACAAGTTTTGGCTTTTTTTTTTTTACATTAAATTATTGCCTTTATTGGAAACAACATGATGCAATGGTTTTTTCAGATGCATTTTTACAATTTTCATGGAATGTCCTTTGCAGTGGACAGTGTTTTTTTTATTTTGTTTAGTTTTTTTCAATAAAGCTGTGAAACTCTTGTCCCCTACAGAGGACAAAAATGCATTGCTGGGTCTCAGGAGGATATTTAATTCACTGATCACGTAAATGTTCATAAAAGCTCAGATTAAAGTTGAGGGTTATTGTATCAAAAACAAAGAAAACTAAAGAAAAAGTGACTTTTTCAGCAAAGATGTCATTAACTGAACATAAACAAAGTGTCTCCATCCATTGTTATTGATCCAGCTCCACGGGTTTTACTGTTGAATTGATGTTGTAGAAGATGATGGTGTTTCCATGGTAATTACAGAGCCTTTGAACGTCCAAATGGGTCATATCTGATGACCACGAAAAGATGACAAACTTCATTTTACACCAATTATTTACATGTATTGATAGAATTAGTGGATCAACAGGTATTAAACATTTAAAATCAGTAGATGCTTTTGGTCTCCAGTGGATGTTCGGGTCTTTATGGGTTAACCATGTGATGAAGTCGCAGCTCCCAAGTTCATGTTTCAGTGAATGTCAGCAAAATGGGATCCAAAGGTGAACGCAGATGTAAAGTATTTGTAACGGCCAGACCCCACCCATACCATTCAGGCTCTGATTGTGAAAACAGAAAGATACTGGGCCTCTGTCATGTGTAGTTTTATCGTAGTAATGGATGAAGTCGTGTTTTGGAACTGGGAACTGCCATACGCAACAAGTCCCTGAAGAGGCGGCCTGAGAAACACAAGCCTAATCAAAACAAGATGCTCACAAAATGTTGAAACATCCATGAGTTCGGCAAACGTTCAAGACTCACAGTGGTGTTGAAGCCTGTTCTTCCCACAGGAGCAGGCTGTTAAAAGCAGAGGGCATTCAGTTCAGACACGTCCCACCTCCGCAAACACAAAGCTTCCAGCGCCCTCTGCTGTCCACACATCTGACCGTTTCCCTCTGTGTTTGTGTCCTGCAGTACCTTCCCTCTCAAATGCTGGTAAAGTTTATGACCGACATCGCCCGTGGGATGGAATACCTCAGCAGCAAGAACTTCATCCACAGAGACCTCGCTGCTCGCAACTGCATGTAAGCACTATTTTCTGCTTCTGTTTTTCGATTGTCTCAGTTCCTGTGTGTGTGTGTGTTCTCGCTTTCCTTTTTAGCTTCTTGTTGCTGGGATTGAGGAAGGTCTTTTGAAAGGTCTGAAAGTAGACCAAGACACTGAATAAATGGGCTTTTGTCACAATTCACAGACTCAAGCAGAAAACATAAGCAAAAAAATTGTCATTTGGATTGTTTCATATGCGTGTATCTTTTTTTTTTTCTCTTGTTCTTCTTTGTTTTTGATTACTAGTGTTGTTACTATTATTATTATTATTATTATTATTATTATTATTATTATTATTGTTGTTGTTGTTGCTTCGTTTGTCAGCTATTCTTTGTATTTATAGTTACGTAAATGTGATGTATTTATATATAATTAACCCTTAAAGACACAGTTCAACTTTTGTGTCAGTTCCCAAATGAAGTTTTCTCTAAATTTTAACCTTTCTTAATTGATTAATCACCATTTATTGTAATATTATCCTCTTTAGTTTGAGTTTTTTTCAGTGTAAATCCTGTATTTTCCTATATTTCAGTCACTGATCATGTAGCTGTTCATAAAACTCAAAGTAAATTCAAAGGTTATTATATCAAAACAGTGAAAACTGAAGAAAAAGTGACTTTCTCAGCAAAATCTATCACTAACGGAACATAAAGCCAGTGTCTCCATCCACTGTCATTGATCCAACTCTATGGGTTTTACTGGTGAATCAATGTTGTAGAAGATGACAGTGTTTCCGTGGTAACTACGGAGCCTCTGAACGTCCATATGGGTCATATCTGATGACCATGAAAAGATGACAAACTGTATTTTACACCAATTATTTACATGTTTTGATAGGATTAGTGGATCAACAGGTATTAAACAGTTTACATCAGAGGTTGGTTTTGGTCACCAGTGCCTGTTTGGGTCTTTATGGGTTAATATTAGTTGCCATATAATTTTATTATTTAAAAATATATATTCCTGATACTTTCTCATGCACTCAGTTGTCTCCACTGTGGCCAGTTTTCCAGTCTGTTGTGAATGAAAACAAAGCTTTACACCGCTACAGCAGTGAAGCATGTTGTAAAAGTGTAACTGGAGACAGACGGACATTTAAAGCCAAGTCCAGGCCTGGTTTTATTTTGTCTTTTGTCAGATTTTCTTTTTCTGATTGACAAAGAACCTGTGAAAGGGCTTTAAAAGACAAAGAGAAAGAGCATAGATGAGATGTTTACTGAGTTTCGGTGCAAGAGAAACAAAACTGTGAAGTGAAAATGCCACTTTTTTTGCTAACTGATGATTTTCTTTTTGCTTACTACCCTTTTTCTATGTGTTTCATACTGAATTAATCTTCACATTTACATAATATCACATAGCATTGCGTTGACCTAAATCGATGGAGCGCATTTCCTGCCAGATTTTAAGAAAAACAGCAATTTCATAATCTTATAATAACATGAAAGAACAAAAACTACATGTCTATTAACTCTTAAAGACCTCGACATATTATTGGGGTGTTTACTAAATAATTTTTCTCTACATTTGACCTTTCCAAAATGAATTATCAGTATTTATTATTTTATCGTCTACATTTTTTAGCATAAATCAGATATTTTCCTATATTTAAGCTGCTGATCATATAGATGGTCTTAAAAGCTTAGCGTAAAGTCAAAGATTACAGAAAAAACTGAAGCAAAAGTGACTTTTGCAACAAAATATATCATTAATAGAACATAAAAATAAGAGTCTACAACCACTGTCATTTGTCAAACTATACTGTTGTTGAATAACTGTTTTTGGACACATTCCTCTTATTTATACATCTTTGACCATGTGCAATGATTACATATTGAGTCCAAGTTACATTTTATCTATCAACAATAAATCACATTATCACAATCATTTCATGAGAAGAGGTAAAAATATTTTATTCCAACTTTATTTACAACAGTGTACTTGGGTTTTACTGGTGAATCAATGTTGATGATGATAAACTGAGAAATTGCATTTTACTTGAATTATTTACATGTATTGATACTATTAGTAGGTCAACAGTTATTAAACTTTTCAGATCAGAAGATGAGTTTGGTCCCTGGCAGCTGTTCAGGTCTTTCAGAGTTAAGTACAGAAAATATTAAATGTTCTTCATAGATTATGTGATTTCAGACCCAATCTTTCCTGAGTAATTCACCTTCCTGAACAGCAGGTGTCAGTGTGATTCATATACAACAGTCAGAAAATGGAGTTTAACTATAAAAATGTGGTTCTTACTCAAGTGTTGCATCATAAAATAAAATGTCCTTCTTGTGCTCTGTCTCCTCCTCAGGCTGAATGAGAATATGAACGTATGTGTAGCCGACTTCGGTCTTTCCAAAAAGATCTACAACGGAGATTACTACAGACAGGGCCGGATCTCCAAGATGCCCGTCAAATGGATCGCCATCGAGAGCTTGGCCGACAGAGTCTACACCACCAAGAGTGACGTGGTGAGTCCAGATTCTGTGTTTATAGAAGAACATACACCTGATAAATACTGTAGGAACTTAGTGTCCATCTGGAAACAAAGTCCTTCAGTCCTTAACCTTTTAATACAACTTCAGAATAGAGTTAGTCTTCTGTCTATGGGGTCCTGAGGATGAAGTGATTCAGTTAGAGGTGACCGAATATGGACAGTTTGGATGAAAAACATTCAGTACTGTTGAAATAAACATCACTGATTTTAATAGAAAGTAAAAAATAGGAAAAGGAAACAGATCTTTTATAGCCTTTGTCAGTTTGTTGGCGTGACGACTGATTCTTCTAAAATGGAAACCGGCCACTCCACCGTCTCACTCTCATTGGGTCAGGGATGTACTTTATTTTGCCAATTTGGAAAAAATCAGATACTTGTTGAGGGGCTCACAACAACAATTCTCTAAAATATGGGACCCTTTTTTTGAATATGTTCGGAAGCTGGACTTCCCTGTATACTCCGATTGATTTTTTTTTTTTTTTTTTTAAGTTTTAATTTTTTCTTCCAATCTTATGTTAACAACCCAATACCGCTTCACTAGCAGCTTGTAATACATATATCATGTTTTGTGTTGTTTTTTTATGTCTTTTTTTATTTTTTGTGTAGGTTTTTTCTGTGTTATTTTATTTTAATAGCTTTACGGTGTTATTGATCCTTGAACATTCTTGTCGTAAGCTCTTGTCTGTGATTTTGTGTTCTTTCTTAAATTATGTATGAAAAGTTTATCAAAGAAATTGAAGGAAAAAAAGAAACTGAAAAATTGAACAGAGCACCAAAGTAATAAAAAAAAAAAAAGTCATTCAATTTGCACAGTATTTGCCTGTGTAGAGTCCTGTCAATGGTGATTCTTCAAACAAACCAATCTATATGTTTTCAGCATGAATTTCATCTGCTGATATTCTGCCCATTCATTTTATGGTAGAAATGTTTAATGTAGATCTAAGTGGAATTTTATGAGAACTTTATTTCAGTATTATTAGACACTGTTGAGAAGACAGATCAGACAATAAACTTAAATATATTTATAAGTCTTTTGCACAAATACACAAAACATTTACCCATGCATCCTCTGCTTTGCTGGATCATGATTGATGCAATAATTGTTCTGAATATTTTTTCAAAATATTTTATTTCATCCATATCTTTGGAGGCAGTGACTCCTTTTGGAGTCAAATAATGCATCTGGAGGAGTTTCTGTACTCATTTTTATCTCTTATATATAGGGATGTTAGAAAATATCAGTTCTGCAATATATCTCGATATTTTATTTCACAATACTGTATCGATATTAAAAAGTACTGTATCAATATTTTTAGGTATTTATTCAAATGAAGATATGGTGGGGGTTCATTTTTGTTTTTTGTTTTTCTTTTTTGTGTATCTTTTATTTATTATTATTTAACACTCTTTTATTAAATAATGTTACTTCCTTTGTTAGGATTGCACAAAAATACTGTTCTGATGTTAGTTCTGAGCTAATAGAATATGAACATTTGAGCAGGATCTTAAACTGTCATGTTTGTAAAACATAATTTAAGTTTGAACACAGGAACATTTTGTGATATAGCATTAGATCCTGTTGTGATCAAATAAAAACGTGTTTAGTATTTGTGCATATTTCTGGTGTAATTCAGTTCTTCCAGGAAATAATCATTTTTAAAAACTAGCGGAACTGTATCTGTGGTGGCATTGTACGATAGCGCCCTCTCGTGGTGCAACAGTGGTGTTGTACCCATACGCCCTCTGGTCTGTGGTAAGCTGGGACCCTGTTAACATCGCACAGCATACCTCACAACATTTGAATACAGACATAAAATTGTGCGTAGTAGGTAGTCAGGTAATGTTTCCATTCATTTGGCGAGTTTGCCTGTGAAGGCTGAGGAAAACCCGTACAAACGCCCTCTGTGCTGCAACATCGATGGGACACAGGGACACGGGGTGGGGCCAAAACGTGCATTAGTAGTAGGAAGAAACAAACAAAAAATTGCCTTTTTAACAGTATCATGATATATCGTGATATATCATATCGTGATCCTAGTGTTGTGATTTGTATCGTATCGCCAGAGTCTTGCCAATACACAGCCCTACTTATATATTATATTGCGTCTACTTGTCTTTACTTTTCTATGTTTTTAGATCTCCCCAGTCTGTGTTCGTGTTGCTTCATATGTTTTTAAAAGTTATAAAAAGAGAATAAGTATTCCTATACAGGGTGGGGAAGCAAAATTTACAATATTTTGAGGCAGGGATTGAAAGACAGTGTATGACCAATTAGTTTATTGAAAGTCATGAGAATTTATTTGCCACAAGAAAATTTGCGTAATAGAAAATGTTTTTATTCTATGTGTCCTCCTTCTTTCTCAATAACTGCCTTCACACGCTTCCTGAAACTTGCGCAAGTGTTCCTCAAATATTCAGGTGACAACTTCTCCCATTCTTCTTTAATAGTATCTTCCAGACTTTCTCGTAATAGTTTTGCTCATAGTCATTCTCTTCTTTCCATTATAAACAGTCTTTATGGACACTCCAACTATTTTTGAAATCTCCTTTGGTGTGACGAGTGCATTCAGCAAATCACACACTCTTTGACGTTTGCTTTCCTGATTACTCATATGGGCAAAAGTTTCTGAAAAAGTATGGATAATAGTGTTAGGTATGATTATGACATCAATACGTAGTGTCTGCTGAGAAAAAACAACTAAATGTTCATTGTAAATTTTGCTTCCCCACCCTGTATATGCAGAAGTTCATGTTCTTTAACAGCTGCAAGTCCCAGCCTCCATCAGCCGGCTGTAATAATAACAAAATTTAAAAAAAAAACAACATTAAAAACATTTCCTCTCCCATCAGATTTCTTCATAAACTTATTTGTATTACTGCTTGTGTGTTTATGGAAATATTTCAATCAGCAGAAGCTTCAAAACTAAGCCTCAGTAGGTTCTTTATACCAACAGTCTGGGTTTGATTTGTGATGTAAGATGTTAAACCTCCATCTGTCTGTGTTTCAGTGGTCATTTGGAGTCACCATGTGGGAGATCGCCACGCGGGGCCAGACGCCATACCCCGGGGTGGAAAACAGCGAGATTTACGATTATTTGAGACAAGGAAACCGTCTGAAACAGCCTCCGGACTGTCTGGACAGCATGTGAGTATGGACTCCATCACTGTACAAACCACCAGGGAAAACACACTGATGAAACAGCTGAGAAAACTGCTCCCATAATGCATCACAACCAGAGGACGAGAACAGATTGGGTCTAGTTTTCAGTGTTTTCACATTTAAAGAAAATACTGCATTTTTCTCATTTGTGCAGTTTTTAAATCCATGATGTAGTCTTCAGAACGTATGTGCTGTTTGGGATTTTTGTTGTGATTTGACTAAAAATAATAGATTTTAGCATCACTTTGGATCTTTATTATTAGCACAAAGAGACTCACACTGAAAAAATCCAAATCTTGCCAAGTGTATTTTTCTCATTTCTAGTCCAAAAATCTCATCACACTTAAAATAAGACATAATCACCCAAAGAGTAACTTTTCAGTGAGATATAAGAACTTATTTTCAGACGATAGAACTTCCATCTTTCAATTAAACAAAAAAATCTTGAATTAAGCAAAACAATCTGCCAGTGGAGCAAGTGAAAATTACCTTGGTAAGATTTCTTGAAATAAGATTTTCAAGATCTATTGTCTAAAAATAAGTTCTTATATCTCACTGAAATCTTGAATTAAGCAAAAAAAAAAAAAAAAATCTTGAATTAAGCAAAAAAAAAAAAAAAAAAAAGTGAATTAACCAAAAAAATCTTGAATTAAGCAAAAAAAAAAAAAAAACAATATGCCAATGGAACAAGTGAAAATTATTTAGGTAAGATTTCTTGACATAAGATTTTCAAGATCTATTGTCTAAAAATAAGTTCTTATATCTCACTGAAGTCTTGAATTAAGCAAAAAAAAAAAAAAAAAAAATCTTTGATTTAAGCAAAAAAAAATCTTGAATTAAGCAAAAAATAAATAAATTGTGAATTAACAAAAAAAATCTTGAATTAAGCAAAAAAACAAACAAACAAACAAAAAAAAACCAATATGCCAATGGAACAAGTGAAAATTATTTAGGTAAGATTTCTTGACATAAGATTTTCAAGATCTATTGTCTAAAAAATAAGTTCTTATATCTCAATGAAATCTTGAATTAAGCAAAAAAAAAATCTTGAATTAAGAAAAAAAATCTTGAATTAAGCAAAAAAAAAAAAAAAATTCTTGAATTAAGCAACAACAACAAAAAAAAAATCTGCCAATGGAACAAGTGAAAATTATCTTGGTAAGATTTCTCGAAATAAGATTTTCAAGAACTATTGTCTAAAAATAAGTTCTTATATCTCACTGAAAAGTTACTCTTTAGGTGATTATGTCTTATTTCAAGTGTGATGAGATATTTTGACTAGAAATGAGAAAAATACACTTGGTAAGATTTAGATTTTTGCAGTCCATATACAGCTCAGCCAGAAAAAAAAGATGCTATAATAATTATTTGCACTTCCTTTAGCTTTGATTACAGCACATACTCACTGAGGCCTTGTTTTAGTAAAAATGTCCAATGTCACAACAGTTACTTCCATCATTTTATGGACACGTAACATTGTGAACCTAAACCGGACCAAGTGAGTCAACCCCAGATCATAACACTGAACCCCACAGGCTTATACAGAAGGTACTAGGCATGATGGGTAATCACATCATCTGCCTCTGGACTCATCAGACCACATGACCTTTTTTCCATTGAAACACAGTTGAATCTTTATTCTCTCCACAAACTGAAGCATATTAATCACTGCGTTAATTATCCATTGGAAGGATCTGAACTGTTGGCTCAGTTAGATCCAGGTGGTTTTTTTGGCCGGGTTCTGTGATTTTCTTGAGTAAATGATGTAGAAATAATGTGGAAAATCATGCGAAGGTCACTGTTTAATTTTCATACAGTGATTCATTCTGCTTCTGCTCATGTGTTTGTTAATATTCATAGAAATTATATGAAGGAAAAAAGTTTATAGTGAGTGTGAGGGACCAAGCAAAAAAGGCACAAGGACAAAGGCGTAAAAATGAAGATTCAGTATTTTAATTAAGAAAAATACAGCACAAAACAACATAAAATGAAGTTAAACACACAATAACACCACTAAGGAATCCTATATATATAACCTTACTGGTTGACACTGGTATCAGGTCAGCGGTGCTGGTGATCGTTGGAATAACTGGTTGAACTCCATAAAACACAACTGGATGCCAATGTTTTGTAAGATGGGGCTATTTCTAAGCAAATGTTATAATTTTCTGAAATTCCACATTTTAAAGCACATACTATATAGCCTTACCACTTGACCACTGGGTACAGCGATGACCATAGGAATAAATGGTTAAAACTCCTTGAGACCCCTCTGTACAGCCATGTTTAATAACCTGGAACAGTTTTTGAGCATATTTGAAGAATTTTCCAAAACACCCAATTTTGAAGCACATACTATAGCCTTACCACTTGACCACTGGGGGCGCTGATGACTGTTGAAATAAATATTTAAAACATCATAAAATATGTGTGGATGCCCGTTTCTAGTAAATTGTAACACTTTTTAAGTATATTTGAAGGGTTTTTTGAAAATCTGTATTTTGAAGCACATACCTTACCATATGACCACTGGGGGGCGCTGATGACCAATGAAATTAATGTTTAAAACATCATAAAACATGTCTGGATGTTCATTCATAGTAACCTGGAACACTTTTTAAGCGTATTTGAAGGATTTTTCAAAATTCCAAATTTTGACGCACATACTATAGCCTTACCACTTGACCACTGGGTACAGCGATGACCATAGGAATAAATGGTTAAAACTCCTTGAGACCCCTCTGTACAGCCATGTTTAATAACCTGGAACAGTTTTTGAGCATATTTGAAGAATTTTCCAAAACACCCAATTTTGAAGCACATACTATAGCCTTACCACTTGACCACTGGGGGCGCTGATGACTGTTGAAATAAATATTTAAAACATCATAAAATATGTGTGGATGCCCTTTTCTAGTAAATTGTAACACTTTTTAAGTATATTTGAAGGGTTTTTTGAAAATCTGTATTTTGAAGCACATACCTTACCATATGACCACTGGGGGGCGCTGATGACCAATGAAATTAATGTTTAAAACATCATAAAACATGTCTGGATGTTCATTCATAGTAACCTGGAACACTTTTTAAGCGTATTTGAAGGATTTTTCAAAATTCCAAATTTTGACGCACATACTATAGCCTTACCACTTGACCACTGGGGGGTGCAAATGAGTGTCGAAATAAATATTTAAAACATCATAAAACATGTGGATGCCCATTTCTGGTAAATTATAACACTTTCTAAGCATATTTGAAGGGTTTTTCAAAAATCTGAATTTTAAAGCACATACTATAGCCTTACCACATGACCACTGGAGTGCGATGATGACCGTTGGAATAAATGATTAAAACACCTTGAGACACCTTCAAATGACTATTTTTAATAACCTGGAACAGTTTTTGAGCATATTTGAAAAATTTTCCAAAACACCCAATTTTGAAGCACATACTATAGCCTTACCACGTGACCACTGGGGGGCGCTGATGACTGTTGGAACAAATGTTCAAAATACCATGAAACACGTGTGTACAACATTTTTAAATAACCTGGAGGCATTTTTATGCACATTTGAAATATTTTCCAAAATTCCATATTTTTGAAGCACATACTATAGCCTTACCACTAGACCACCAGGGGGCGCTGATGAGTATTGAAATAAATATTCAAAATACCATGGGACAGCTGTGTACAGCCTTTTTTAATAACCTGGAAGCATTTTTATGCATATTTGAAAACATCATAAAACATATCTGGATGCCCATTTATAGTAACCTGGAACACTTTAAACGTACTTGAAGGATTTTCCAAAACACCCAATTTTGAAGCACATACTATAGCCTTACCACTTGACCACTGGGGGGCACTGATGACTGTTGAAATTAATGTTTAAAACATCATAAAAAATGTCTGGATGTTCATTCATAGTAACTTGGAACACTTTTTAAGCGTATTTGAAGAATTTTTCAAAATTCCAAATTTTGAAGCACATACTATAGCCTTACCACTTGACCACTGGGGGGTGCTGATGACTGTTAAAATAAATATTTAAAACATTGCAAAACATGTGGATGTCCATTTCTAGTAAATTGGAACACTTTTTAAGTATATTTGAAGGGTTTGTCGAAAATCTGAATTTTGAAGCACATACTATAGCCTTACCACTTGACCATACAGGTGCGATGATGATGGTTGGAATAAATAGTTAAAACTCCTTGAGACACCTTCAGATGGCCATTTTAATAACCTGGAAAAGTTTTTGAGCATATTTGAAAAATTTTCCAAAACACCCAATTTTGAAGCACACGCCTTACCACTTGACCAACGGCGGGGGGGGGGGGGGGGGGGGGGGGCTGATGAGTGTTGAAATTAATGTTTAAAACATAATTAAAAATGTCTGGATGTCCATTCATGGTAACTTGGAACACTTTTCAAGCGTATTTCAGGGAGTTTTCGAAATTCCAAATTTTGAAGCACATACTATAGCCTTACCACTTGACCACTGGGGGCAGCGATGACCTTTGGATGAAATAGTTAAAACACCATGAGACACATTTGATTGGACATTTTGAGTAACCTGGAACACTTTCTAAACGCAATTGAACAGTTTTCCAAAATTCCAAATTTTGAAGCACATACTGTAGCCTTACTATTTGACCACTGGGGGGCGACCATGACCATTAGGATAAATGATTAAACACCTTGAGACACCTCTGTACAGCCAGTTTTAATAACCTGGAACAGTTTTTGAGCATATTTGCAAAATTTTTCAAATTCCAAATTTTTAAGATCACACAACAATCTTGCCACTTTTTTTTCTTTAATCTCTTTTTTTTAAATTTTCATTGTGCATCTCCGAAAGTACAATACACAAAAATACAACATTGCCACTTGACCACAAAGGCATGTCGATGACCGTTAGAAGAAATGATTAAAACACCATGAGACCCATTTGGTTTGACATTTTTAAAAACCTGGAACAGTTTTTGAGCAGATTTGAAGACTTTTGAAACTGGTCTTTGAAAAGTCATGTAAAAGTGTTTGGATCAGTGTGTTGAAACTCTGAATGCGTTGTATCTTTGCAGCTACGCCCTCATGTTTTCCTGTTGGCTCCTGAGCCCGAAGGACCGCCCGTCGTTCGAGTCCCTGCGCTGCGAGCTTGAAAAGGCCCTGGAAGACCTGCCGGATCCCCAGGACCCGGACGAGATCCTGTACGTGAACATGGACGAGTCGTCGATGGAGCTGGGCGCCGTGGGAGGCCGCGACCCCATCTCCCCCTCCCCTCTGTGCCTGAAGGGCCTGGACTCTGTGACCACCGTGGAGGTCCACCACCCCAACCGCTACGTCCTCTGCCCCCAACACGAGGCCAACAGAGCCCTGTCCGACTCCCTGGAGAGTCTGGACATGCCGGTGTCGTCGTCCACAGCCACGCTGCCTCTACAGCCGTCCTGCCACTCCACCCCCAACCCCACCCCGGCGCCCACGCCCACCGTGGAGCTGCTGGAGGACAGGGACGGGAACAGGAAGATGCCCTGGCAGTGATGGCGTCCCCCCCTTTAAAACTGGTCTAAGCCAAAGTGTGCCATTGTTTCACTCCAGTCTGAGATCCAGCCTCCTTCTGCTGACTCCAAACACCTGATGTGCCCCGACACATGTTTTGCACAAATACACACACAGCCGAAGGCATTCCAAGAAAATGAATCAGGACTATTTCTAGCGTCGACCCCGTTCTCTTTTCTAAAACGAGCACATTCCCAAATGAGCGTTGAATGAATGTGCAGCGACGGGATGAACAAACACTGTGCTAACCACAGACAGAGTTCAGAGCACACACTGCAGCACAATCATTCCCTCGTCGCTATAGCAATAACACAACACCTCTGTCCAACTACCTGTACGCAGGTGGAGATGCCCTCCACTCTACGTCATTAAGCTACAAACGTCTCTGTGAAACCAGCTCAGACACTGCCGGACCGTCAACGCAAACTCAGGAGCTTCAACTGCAGCGAATCCACCTTCTGGAAACTGAGTCGAGCTTTAGTGGAAACAGAAGCGTGGCTGCTTCATGTTTACTACAACTTTATGAAGACTTCAGGCTCATGATGTCGACTCGTAAACCCGAAAATCTGTTTTCTTTTTTTTTTTTTTTACATTTTATTTTTATAGTTTGAGCAGGTGTTTTGATGGACGTCTCTACTCCCCCTGAAGAATTAAGCAGTGAAAAACAGTGGAAACCGCTTATAATGATCACGATAGACGTGTGTTACGTATTTATGTGCATTTTGAAGTATCGCATTACAAAAGGTTAAGGGAAATCCAGTTTTTATGCTCATTTGGGGCAGTTTTTTGGCTTGACAGTAGGATCAACTTGCAAAAATGGAATATAATATTGATAATTATGTTTATTATCAGTGCATAATGACATGAAAACATGAATCGCTGTGTGTTTGTTGCCTTAGACTGAGCCACTTATATGGATTTCTATTTTTTTTACGTTTTATGTTGGGTGACATGCAGCGTTAAATGTTATTTCTGAATGTGGACCAAAGTTATTTACCCCTAAACCACAAGAACCAGAACAGACTCAGGTTTTAACAGGAGGCCTTTTCCTATTTTAGCAGCCGGTGTAGGTGAGCGGTATGTGTGACGCATTCATTTGCAGCTTTAACGCTAAATGTAGGAAAATGGAAACAGTTGTCGCGACCAAATTCTGACTCAAGCATTAATCACACCGGATTTGTATAACCTGAGATTTATAAATTCACCCTCCATGTCTGGATTTCATGTGGTACATTCACACTGAATAAATGAAGTGTTTTTTTTTACTCAGATTTACAGATTTTACCCCCATATAAATATATATACATATATTAACCTATATAGACCCAGTGCTATTTTTGTGGCAGTTCCAAAATATATTTTCCCTCTATATTCAACTTTTCTTAAGTGATTTATCACCATTGATTATAATATTATACTATGTATTTTGCATTTTTTCAGTCAAAATCAGGGGTTTTCCTAGATTTAATTTACTGATCATGTAGATGTTCATAAAAGTTCAGATTAAAGTTAAGGATTATTATATGAAAAACAGAGAAAACTCAAAAAACGTGACTTTAGATATCAAAAACTGAACATAAAACAAATTTGTCCATCCACTGTCATTGATCTAACTCTTATTGGTTTCACTGGTGAATCAATGTTGTAGAAGATGACAGTGTTTCCATGGTAACTACAGAGCCTCTGAATGTCCAAATGGGTCATATCTGATGACCATGAAAAGATGAATAACTGTGTTTTACACCAATTATTTTCATGCCTTGGTAGGATTAGTGGATCAAACAGGTATTAAACATTTTAGATCAGCAGATGCTTTTGGTCAGCAGTGGCTGTTTGGGTCTTTAAGGGTTAAAACTTTAAGCCTTAATAGTCCTCGATCAGGAAACAGGTTGAAAAAAAGCATGGACGAAACTAAAATCAGCAAATTACAGCGATATTTATTTGACATGGCAGGTTCCGAGTCCACAGGTAGATCTGGTCCTGTGTGAATGTGAGAATATTTAATCATGTGACTCAGATGTTTCCCCCACAATGAACAGAAATAAAGCCAGAGTCTATGATACTGATGAATTAGACTTAAATGTGATCACTGTGAGCGGTTTCCACTGAAAAACTGAAGGTTTAAGACCGAAACGTACATGGATGAAGATAATGTCATACTTTGAACATTAACTTCCAGTTGTAGTTGGGTTTAACAGACGAACTGTGAGGCCAAAGTGCATTTAAAAGGAAACATGTTCTAGTTTGTGTGTTTGACATGCGGCTGAAACAGCTCAAACATGAACCTGACTCTAACTCTGACCCGGTGGATGTTACAGAAGTAGAGCAGGTTGGATGTACAGAAGGATGAACAGCCTAATGTAGCTCCTCTTCTTCTGCTGCTGCTGGAGTTTTACTGCATTAAGCACCGGGAGCCGTTTACATGTCACATGAGGCCTGGTCTTTCCTCACTGCCAGTCCTGAATCCACTAGTGCAGGGGTGTCAGACTTATTTTAGTCCAGGTTCCACATTCAGCCTGATATGATCTGAAGCCCAACCAGTAAAATAACAAGTGCTCAGAGAACGCAAACCTCCGCCAAGCACCCCGAATGGTGTGCATGTGTGGATGGACTGTTTCTTCTTAAATTAAACAGTTTCCAGGTTGTTCCATACAGCAGAAAAAGTTGAAGCTTGGTACCAGTCATGTGTTTGTCAAATTATATTATAAATTCCAATCAGTATTTGTTGAGTTATAATGAAAAATGTGCAGTAAATGGGATTTTCAATGTTAAATTGAAATGTCCACAGAGTCCACATTCCACAGTGGATGTGGACGATTTTGTGCCAGATACAAGATATTGCTATAAGCTATGGGTGGATCAAATTGGAGGCTAATCGGAGTCGTTTTGAATTTTTTATGAATTTTTGAAAATTGCTCAGTGATGACAGATAGGAAAATTGTAGATTGTGTGACCTTGCTGTGACCTTGAACTTTGGCCTACTTGGCCCAAAATGTAATGGGTTCATCCCAGGGCCTAGGCCTATCTGTGGGGAAGATTTGGTTGTAATAGTTTTCCCGTAAAGTTGCTAACAAACAAACACACAAAGCAAAGTGATCACAATACCTCCTGGCAGAGGCAATAACAGTGAAAGAAGTTAAACGACATTATGAGAGTGTTTACAGCTGTAAGGTTGAATGACATGAACAACCGGAAATTACTTAAGAAAAATAAGTGCAGTTTTAACTATATTATACCTTAGTTTATCATTCACACACATGTTACAACTTATACAGTCGCGGAAAAAATTCTTAGACCACCCCTGTTTTCTTCAGTTTCTTGTTCATATTAATGCCTGGTACGACTAAAGGTACATTTGTTTGGACAAATATAATGAGAACAACAAAAATATCTCATAGTAGTTTAATTTCAGAGCTGATATCTATCCATTTTCCATGTTTTCTTGATAATAACCGAAATCACTTCAGTTCTTACATAGGGGTGTGTATTAGCAAGAATCTGGTGATACGATACAAATCACAATACTAGGATCACAATATGATATATCATGATACTGTTAAAAAAAGTAATTTTTGGTTTGTTTCTTTTTTATTTTAAAGATTATTTCCTGGAAGAACTGAATTACACCAGAAATATATACAAATACTAAACACATTTTTATTTGATCACAACAGGATCTAATGTTACATCACAAAATTTTTCTAATTCTCCTAGATTCCAAAGGAACTACCATCTGCCTCTCAGACAGTAAAAAACCTGCTTCTAAATAACCATTACTTAATAAAACCGTGTTAAATAATAATAAATAAAATATAAACAAAAATGAACCTTCGCCATATCTGCATTTGAATAAATACCTAAAAATATTGATACAGTACTTTTTAATATTGATACAGTATTGTGAAATGAAATATCGCGATATATTGCAGAACCGATATTTTCTTATACCCCTATTCTTCCATCAGTATCTATGGCATTGTACTGACAAAAACAGTGCTTTTAGACATTCTGTTTTCTTTTCTGTCTGTTTTAGTCACATGATACTCACAGGAGTTAGTACTGGATTACATAACTATTGTTTCTGATGACTTTTGACGGTCTAATAATTTTTTCCGCAACTGTAGATCACAGTGGATCTACAAACACACAAAACATTTAGTCACAGGCAGAATGTTGGTATAATTAGTTATTTCTCTTAAGACATTTCAGGTTGTTCATATTTGTTCATGTTATTCACCTTTTGTGTGAAAGGATAGTTTTTTATGTAAATATTTTCGCGTAGTTTTCCTTTTTTTACCACTATTATAATAGTACTAGCACATATTAATACCAATATCTAGGGACTGAAGTTAGTAAATGCAGCACTCCTGTTTTTAACTTCATTTCCCATCATGCAACGTGGTACTGCGCTTCAACCATCATGGATATAGCAACATGATTTTAAGGCTTTTTGTTTTCCAAAATGACTAATATCTCCCAAAATATTGGTCCTGTCAATTTGCCGAGATATTTAATGTGGAGACGAGACTATTCCTCAGCTGTAGGAACCAAACTGGACAGTTAAAAACGTCTACATTTCTCAGAACTGTGCAGATACACATACAACTTTAGCTCGTATTGGTCTGTACGTGGAACCTGAACTAAAATGACTTGAACATCATTGATCGTTAATATCATCAGTATCATTTTTGTATTTCCCAGATTCCTCCCTTGGGCCCTGTGCATTAGTGTTTTCCATGTTTAACTCAGGGGGACTGAGGCGCCGGCCAGTCAGAGGTACAAATAATCCACCAACAGACAGAGGTCAAAGGTCAAAGGTCAGAGGTCGGTTACCCAGAGCAGCTCCTCCTGCTTTTGGCTGAAGCACAGTGTTATTACACCTTTTTTTTTTTTTTTTTTTTTTTTAAATGCTGATTTTGGTATTTTCTACGACTTTGCACTAATGTTTTTATATCAAAACATGTTTGTTTATATTGTATATCTTTACACTTCTTCTTTTTGTGTTCGTGTCGCTGAAACCTGTTCACATGTATCGTCTGACCTTAACGCCGCCGCCTTTTCAAGCATTACGGGAAAGTACACTGGTCTACACTAGAAATGGTCTGCTTCACAGATTAAATGTGCTAAAAGTTATGTAGTTTTACTAGATTAATTGGAAAACAAATGACAAAAGTGCTGGTTTGCTGATGTTTTCAAGGTATATGATTAAGTGTTATTCCACATATGTTGGTTTATGCACATTTATACAATAGATTTATAAATCTTCCACTAGAGCAGGGGTGGGTAACCTGTGGCTCTGGGGTCCTTTTCCAGTGGCTCAATGAGGCTATGTCAAAAAACAAAAGGAAATAAATGGCACTTTTTTGTTTTTTTCTGCATTTTGCTATTATTGTCACAACCATATCCTCCTGAGACCCAGCAATGCATTTTTGTCTTCTGTAGGGGACAAAAGTTTGACAGTTTTACTTAAAGAATGCTGTCCATTGCAAAGGACATTTCATTTAAAAATAAATAATTCAAAAAAATTATCTGAAAAAATTGTGGCATTAAGCAGTTTCCAATCAAGACAACTGTTTCATGTAAAAAAAACGTAAAATTTTTCCCTTTCCTGGGTCTCAGGCGGATAAAGTGATTCTGACATTACGCAGTTGTAAAAATGTAGACTATACTCCAAATTAATTTTACAAAAAAAAAAATAGTAATAGTAGTAAAAGTAGTTTAGTTTTTAATTTGAAGACACTGCAGGTATTCGTCTGTGTTCTTCATTGCAAAGTAAATCTTCACAAACCAGATTTTTGAATGAAAATAGTGACAAATATCACCGTTTTCTTCAGTTCTGTCATTTCTTTGTGCTTCTGTAAATGCACTGAAACTTTGATTTATTCTCCACATATTGTGGACAAACTAATAATCCTAAACAGCTTGTTAAACAGTCACCACTTTGAGGACAGATAGAAGGGTATTTTTTTGGCACTAAAACAAAGAAAAAAAAAATTAAGTTGTTAATTCAAGATTTTTTTTAACTTAATTGAAGATTTTTTTTTTTTTTTTTTTTTTTTTTGCTTAATTCAAGATTTTTTGCTAAATTTGAGAATTTTTTTTGTCTTAATTGAAGATTTTTTTTTACTTAATTGAAGATTTTTTTTGGCTTAATTGAAGTTTTTTTTTTTTTTTTAACTTAATTGAAGATTTTTCTGGCTTAATTCAAGACTTTTTGCTAAATTTGAGGAGTTTTTTCTTGGCTTAATTGAAGATTTTTTTTACTTAATTGAAGATTTTTTTTTTTTTTGCTTAATTCAAGATTTTTTCCTTAATTCAAGCTAATTTTTTATTTATTTATTTATTTTTTTTGCTTAATTCAATTCAAGACTGTGGAATTTTTGCACTTGGCAAAAACATCCCAGGGGTCGAACTGGCCCTTTGGTGGGCCACATTTGGTCCCTGGGCTGCATGTTTGACACCCCTGGTTTCTAGGTTATTCTAGTGGTATTTTACTGGTTCTGACCCACTTTAGACTGAACTGACCTAAAGTGATTGGAACATCCTTGTTTGTTAATATCTTCAGTGTAATTTTTGCATTTCACAAATTCACCCAAAGGCGCTGGACTGGACCCTTTGGTGGGCCGGTTTTGGGCCCTGGGCCACATGTTTGACACCTGTGCTGTAGTAGTTCTGACACTAATATTCCTTTGGCATTAAACCCATTCTCTGGTTAATTCTCACATTTCCCATTTTGACCCCAGACTGTATGTGTGAAACTTCAGCCAACCAGTGTTTTTGACTTGTTTTTTCTTTCTTGGTGGTAAAATTTCGCTCCTTTTATTCTGGAAGCATTTGACTTGTAGACCAGTGGTGTTTTTCCATAAATGAGCAGAGACTGGGAAACATGACTAACCTCACCCTCTGACATCATCCTGCCACTTTTTTTCTCGGAGGATATTTGTGTTTCTGGAGGTTTAGCGCTGTAAATAGAGTGTGTTTCCGTGGAGGCGGCTGGAAACGGAGCGGAGGTGAAGATCACGGCGTCTCCGGCTGCGTCTTTGCATCATGCATGCACTTATTTCCTACATATACTGTATATTTGCTTTGTTTATATTTTTGTCATGGAAACGACAGACGTGACCATGTTCTAACACACATCTTGGGAGAACGGAATTAGTCAAAACAAGGCGCTGTGTTTCTCTTTCCTTTTTTTTTTTTTTTTTTTTTTTACATCAAAGGTACTTTTATGTGTCAAAGCGTATACAGTGGTGTATCTGTAGCAGCGGTGAAGTGTACATTTGTTCATTATATGTGGTACTGTAGAATGACATACTGGGTTTGGGAACCACATGACGTGGTGCTGAGACTGAGGCACTGGTCTCACTGGTTTATATGAATGTATCACCAGTCTGATCCACAGTAACCAGTGGGTTTTATATGGAACACTGGAAAAACAACCTAAATCTTACCAAGTGTATTTGTCTCATTTCTAGTCCAAATATCTCATCACACTTAAAATAAAACATAATCACCTAAAGAGGAACTTTTCAGTGAGATAGAAGAACTGATTTTTAGACAAAAGATTTTGAAAATCATATTTCAAGAAATCTTACCAAGATAATTTTCACTCGTTCCATTGGCAGATTTTTTTTTTTTTTTGCTTAATTCAAGATTATTTTTGCTTAATTCAAGATTTTTTTGCTTAATTCAAGATTTTTTTTTTTTTTTTGCTTAATTCAAGATTATTTTTGCTTAATTCAAGTGTTTGTTTTTTTTTGCTTAATTCAAGATTTTTTTTTGCTTAATTCAAAATTTTTTTGCTTAATTCAAGATTTTTTTTGCTCAATTCAAGATTTTTTTGCTTAATTCAAGATTTTTTTTTGCTATATTCAAGATTTTTTATTTGCTTAATTCAAGATTTTTTTTTGCTTAATTCAAGATTTTTTTTTGCTTAATTCAAGGTTTTTTTTCTCTTAATTCAAGATTTATTTTTTTGCTTAATTCAAGATTTTTTTTTTTTTGCTTAATTCAAGCAAAAAAAAAAAAAAATCTGCCCATGGAACAAATGAAAATGATCTTTGTAATATTTCTTGAAATAAGATTTTCCAGATCTATTGTCTAAAAATAAGTTCTTATATTTTGCTGAAAAGTTCCTCTTTAGGTGATTATGTCTTTTATGTCTATTATGATATTTGGACTAGAAATGACAAAAATACACTTGGTAAGATTTAGATTTTTTCCAGTGAAGCACATTTCTGCCAAAACACTCTAAGGCTACGTTCAGACAGCAGGTCTTAATGCACAATTTGCATTTTTTGGGTGAAATCTGACTTTTGTGTGTGTGTTCGTTCATATTACACATTATATCCGACTTCCATCAGTTTTGTGTATGAACTGAATGCGACCCTGAAGTGACCCACATGCACAAAACAGGTCCTGACCTAATACATGACCACGCAGACACGCTGTGTTTACGGAACTGAGTATGTTTTTCCCACTGCTTCTCCTCCAGGGACGCAGAATTGTGACATTTGTCGCATTTTGATGAGGTAAAGGTCGGATAAATGCGACCTGGCCGTTCAGACTAAAGTCACATTGCAAAATATCAGATACGTATGAAAGTGGCCTGGGTCGTATTTGAAAAAATTGGATTTGCGCTGTTTAAACTGATACAGGTCACATATGGGCAAAAAAATCGGATTAGCGCCACATTTGCCTGCCGTCTGAATGAAGCCTAAATCAAATGACTAGTATGTCTATGCAGCGAGATACGTCCTCACAATAATATCTAAGTTTTCAGAATAATAAACAATAATTTCAGTTCCCCAAATAAGGAGCTACATAATGGGATATATTTACAAGATAATAAAAAAAAAAACCCAACTTTCTCATAATAATGATTCAGTATCTACAAATACGAAGAAACGTTCTTAAATTAATAAGAAACTTGTGTAAAAAAATAAAGTCATCATTTTGAGATATTTCAACATTTTGAGATACTAAGCCATTATTTTTTTCTTTTAAATTTTTTGGCAGAAATGATCTATATTTTCAACTCCTTTCGTCTTCCAAAGTGTATTTAGACCGATTTCCCGTCCACACTAATGCTGATATTTCGCAAAACAGATATTTTTCAGGCCTCTTGTCTACAAAATAAAGTTTTAAATCACAAAAAACAGACATTTAAAACTCTTTCCAAAGTATATATTCTCTTAACTCTATTTCATGTGTATCTGTGTGTTCATGGAAAACATAGATATTATTAATCGATGGCGTCTCATCCCATTTTACTCATGTCTGTTGTTTTTTTATGTGATGAATCTGCACCTGAAACATTAAATCCATGTGTATAAATCAGCGCCGATACCTGGGAATGTCTGTATAGTTGAATATCGGTGTTAATGTGGACGGGCCATAATAACAGATGATCATGTTTGTCGCATTTCGATGAGGTAAAGGTCGGATAAATGCGACCTGGCCGTTCAGACTAAAGTCACATTGCAAATTATCAGATACGTATGAAAGTGGCCTGGGTCGTATTTGAAAAAATCGGATTTGCGCTGTTCAAATTGTCTGTAACAGATCGGATACAGGTCACATATGGGCAAAAAAATCGGATTAGCGCCACATTTGCCTGCCGTCTGAACGAAGCCTAAATCAAATGACTAGTATGTCTATGCAGCGAGATACATCCTCACAATAATATCTAAGTTTTCAGAATAATAAACAATAATTTCAGTTCCCCAAATAATGAGCTACATAATGGGATATATTTACAAGATAATAAAAAAAAAAAAACAACTTTCTCATAATAATGATTCAGTATCTACAAATACAAAGAAACTTTCTTAAATTAATAAGAAATGTGTAAAAATAAAGTCATAATTTTGAGATATTTCAACATTTTGAGATACTAAGCCATTATTTTTTTTCTTTTAAATTTTTTGGCAGAAATGATCTATATTTTCAACTCCTTTTGTCTTCCAAAGTGTATTTAGACCGATCTCCCGTCCACACTAATGCTGATATTTCGCAAAACAGATATTTTTCAGACCTCTTGTCTATAAAATAAAGTTTTAAATCACAGAAATTTAAAACTCTTTCCAAAGTATATATTGTCTAAACTCTATTTCATGTGTATCTGTGTGTTCATGGAAAACATAGACTGTTAATCGATGGCGTCTCATCCCATTTTACTCATGTCTGTTGTTTTTTTATGTGATGAATCTGCACCTGAAACATTAAATCCACGTGTATAAATCAGCGCCGATACCTGGGAATGTCTGTATAGTTGAATATCGGTGTTAATGTGGACGGGCCATAATAACAGATGATCATGTGTCTGAGTCAGCTCTGTGGTTTTCTGGATGTTTTCACCACTTCAGCTGTAAAAGCATCAGCCTTTGCCTCCGAGTGCCTTCAGAGAGCCAGTATTCTTTTTAAGTCGTGTGATTTGTGGTTCTCCTGGTGTGTTGAAGTGGGAGACGACTGTACTCTGATGACATTTATACTGCCACTGGCATGATTTGTAAACAGATTTTTATACAGTACCTTCAGTATTTTGTATAAGAAATAAATGTGTTCCTTTATGAACCTTTTCTTTTTTGTTTGTTTGATTTGGTTTATTAAGTAGTTTAGTCAACAAAATCTAAGACTAAAAGTTTTATTTTGGTTTTTCCCCTGTAAGTCGCTTTGGAAAAAAGTATCTGACAAATGCATAAATGTAAATGTCAAACTAGAACTAAGACTACAACTGTAACTAAAAATAGGATTTAAAAAAAAAAAAAAATGGATATAAGTGTCAAATAAATTGCATTTCACAAAAAAAAAAAAAGAATATAAATTAACTAAATCTTCAATGAACTATTCAACATGAACTAATAAAAAATAGACTTAAATATCTTCATTTCCTCATTAATTTGCACCGTAGTTATTTTATGATGAACCACAATAAATAAAATTAACAATCATACTGAATATGGGGATTTTTTTTATCCTATTTCTTTCATTTGCTCTAATCAAGTCTTTTCTCATAATGCTTAAAAAACTCAGACTAACACTATAATGAAATAAAAACTATTCAATTTCCTCAAAATATAAATAAATTAACAATAAATACCACTATTTATACAGTTGTTAATCCTAAAATTAAACAGAAATTGAAACTAAATTGAGAGATTAAATAAAAATAAATGAATGAAAGACTAAGTGTTTGTGACATGTTTATTAATTCACTTTATGAGTAATGATTCATACAGATAATGATGAAGATGATGAGGTAACTCTGTCTAATGGACGTTTATGAAGGTCAACCTGAGTCGACAGCTCGGAGGCCAATGTGACTGAAAGTGTGTGTTTTCAGAAGTGGATGTATGAGATCTGCACGTCACCGTCGATCTCCAACATGTCGACTTCGTTGAACGACTGCAGACGGTGGAAGAAGTCGAACAAGTGCTGCCCGTTGACGAACACCTTAAACCTCTGGTTCCCACAGCGGATCGACATCTAGAACAAACACAAAGAGGATCAGGATCCACAGGTTTAGAGTTCAGGTACAGACACAAGTTAGCAAACGAGCAAGGCTGAAGAAATACTTTTGTTTTGTTTGTTTGTTTGTTTTTACAAATAAATAATGTGTCTAATTTTTTGGCCACTGTTTGTGCTTGTAAGTTTCCTGAGTAATTCACCTCCTTTTTTTCTTTTTCTGAATTATACAGGGTGGGGAAGCAAAATTTACAATGAACATTTAGTTGTTTTTTCTCAGCAGGCACTACGTCAATTGTTTTGAAACCAAACATATATTGATGTCATAATCATACCTAACACTATTATCCATACCTTTTCAGAAACTTTTGCCCATATGAGTAATCTGGAAAGCAAACGTCAAAGAGTGTGTGATTTGCTGAATGCACTCGTCACACCAAAGGAGATTTCAAAAATAGTTGGAGTGTCCATAAAGACTGTTTATAATGGAAAGAAGAGAATGACTATGAGCAAAACTATTACGAGAAAGTCTGGAAGATACTATTAAAGAAGAATGGGAGAAGTTGTCACCTGAATATTTGAGGAACACTTGCGCAAGTTTCAGGAAGCGTGTGAAGGCAGTTATTGAGAAAGAAGGAGGACACATAGAATAAAAACATTTTCTATTATGTTAATTTTCTTGTGGCAAATAAATTCTCATGACTTTCAATAAACTAATTGGTCATACACTGTCTTTCAATCCCTGCCTCAAAATATTGTAAATTTTGCTTCCCCACCCTGTACTCAGTGCCAATGAAAACACAACACTTGAATGTGTTTTATTGTTCCTGAGCTGCATCAGTATGTTTACGTTTCACCTGTATAAGATAATCCCAGACAATTTCTTAACAACCTGAGACGGGTTGAGCTATCGTCACGCTTGAATGAACTCGTCTGCGTTCATAAGACTTGTTTTTCTCATTGCTCAGCAACAAACTGCTCAACTTAAGGAACTGTGGTCAGTTAAGGAGTGGTCATGTTCTGTATATAAAGGCAAACTGAAAAGCACCAAAATCATTTGCAATAACTCAGCGATGTGACTGACACGTGACCACAGATGCCATGCTATGGGGCTCCTGGAGGCCGGAATCTGTGCTCGGCAGGTGGCGCGCCATTTTGGATGCAATGTGTCCACCATAGTCAGGATGCAACAGAGGCATGAAGAAACTGGCTCAACTGCAGACAGACCTCGCCCTGGACGAGCACATGTGACCACGCCACAGCAGGACTGCTACACTGAGCTGCAGCACCTCCGGGACCGCTTTGTGACTTTTGGTTTTGGGGGTCCTTGAGTTTCTTTCTTTATCCTTATTTTTTGTCAACAAATTTGGATGTGATTTTTTATTTTGACTGTATAGAAATGACCTATGATTAATTCCAAAGAGTTTATGGAATAAAAATCCTCATCGATTTAAAAAAATATAAGAATCTTCAAGTGTTGCGTTTTCAGTGGCACTGAATATATAAAAAAAAACTTGTGAAAGGGCTTTAAAAGACAAAAAGATGCTTACTGAGTTTCAGTGCCAGAGAAACAAAAACAGGAGCTAAAAAAAGCCAGTTTTCAGTTAATTTATGATCGTCATAATTTTAACCCTTTCAGCACCAAAGTCACACTATTGCAACGAGCTACATAACTGACTGAAACTGACCATAACTCCAGACAGTTTCCAAATCTTGTTACCACCTCCCACCAGTAGATGTCAGACATGTGCCCCTTCAATCCTAACACCATTTCAGGGCGTGTTTTTATTCAAAGTGAAGAAGAAAATCCAGTTTACAGGTGTGGTCCTGAGCTGGTTTAGTAAATAAGTAAGTAAAGTTTATTTAATTTTGATTTGGAAAGGTAAGAGCAGATTTGGCTCCTCTACTGCTTGGATAAAAAGGTACTAAAACTAACTGCATTTTACTTTCTACAAATGTTTAAGTTCATTTTTTTAAGGATAAAATGCCAAAAAAAAAAACACAAAAGAAAACTTCCATGTAAATATGTTCAAAGTTCAATTTTACTAAAAGTGACGCAATCCAATATGTCTGCCACCCTGTGATGTCACAATATGCAAATTAGATGAGCAAATTTACTCCCATCATAAACTTTGTGTCATACCCAATGTTTTTGCCATTTACAGTTTGACTTTATTTCTAACCACTTCCAAGATACAGCAGAAAATAACTCACTGCCTAAAGGGTTAATTTAGGA